>NC_066559.1:9871700-10091700 GCF_024679095.1 Eriocheir sinensis
ATGATGGTGGAGGTAGCGTAGTTATGGTGATGGTATTGGTATTAGTAGTAGTGATAATAGTGTTGGTGTTAGTATTGGTATTAGTATTAGTATTGGTATTAGTATTAGTATTAGTGTTAGTATTGGTATTTGTATTGGTATTAGTATTAGTATTGATATTGGTATTGGTATTGGTATTAGTATTGGTGTTGGTAGTAGTAATATCACCATTAGTATTAGTGTTAGTATTGCCATTGGTAGGTATTGATTTTGGTATTAGTGTTAGTATTGGTAATAGTATTGGTTTTGGTGTTACTATTAGTATTGATATTGGTAATAGTATTAGTCTTAATATTTGTATTCATATTGTTATTAGTATTAGTATTGGTATTAGTATTGGTGTTAGCTTTAGTAATAGAGATCGAATTTAAAGGAAGGTGAGGACAAATAATTCTGATCACCCTTTCTCCCCTTCCCCCCTTTATAAAACTACCATTTCCTCTTACCATACCTTAACCCTTAGTGACATTTATCTTCTGTCATTACGTTACCATGAAGGGATCGATCTAGTAAACAGTTTGGTCGGTAGCTATTCTCAGACGCTTCCTGCCGCCTCTCACGTCAACTATATCCAAAGACCTACGAGGAGCTTAATCGGATTCTCATGAGCATTTTTCACGATCATGATGGTACAGAAGCCTTGTCAGACTACCACAAGGGTCATAAAACTACACAAGGAAAGTCCCACCACACAGCTCCTACGAAAGCCTTGTCCTGTGTGTGTGTGTGTGTGTGTGTGTGTGTGTGTGTGTCGAAATGTTTAAGAATATGGCCTTAAGTGTACACCATCTTATATCCTAAAGGTAGATTCTTCTTGAAATAGTTTTACCAATTGACTGAACCAACGAATCGCAGGGTCAATAGGGTTGTTGTGGTGGTGGTAGTAGTAGTAGTAGTAGTAGTAGTCCATTAGACCATACAATGATAGAATTAAAAATCAAATGAGGTCTTATTAAAATGTCAAACGGAATTAATCGTCCGAAGCGAGAAAGTAATTTGCCTGATAACGGACTCGCTCCTCGCTAATTCCTTTAATTGCATTGTTTAATAGTCCGGAAATCGCGGATCATCTGATTTAATCGTCGAGGCAATCACCGGATGACTGATGAATGAGCCAGAGAGGATGAGCTGGAATGAATGAAAGGCGATCTCCGAGCAACTTATGAAGACGTCTGGCGATAGAATAGTCTACTCTCCTTTCTTATAACTATACGGAGATTATGGTGTTTATAATGCTTAGGATGTGTTATGATGTGAAAACGAGCCAGGCAGAATGAGAGGGAGTGAATGAAAGGCTATCTCCAAGTAATTTATGAAGACGTTTGGTGGGGAAATAGCCTACTCCCCTTTCTCAACTATACGGAGATAATGGTGTTTATAATGCTTAGGATGTGTTATGATGTGTTTATGATGTGAAAACGAGCCAGGCAGAATGAGAGAAGTAATTTATGAAGACGTTTGGTGGGAAATAGCCCGGAGATTATGGTGTTTATAATGCTTAGGATGTGTTATGATGTGAAAACGAGCCAGGCAGAATGAGAGGGAGTGAATGAAAGGCTATCTCCAAGTAATTTATGAAGACGTTTGGTGGGGAAATAGCCTACTCCCCTTTCTTAACTATACGGAGAACATGGTGTTTATAATGCTTAGGATGTGTTATGATGTGTTTATGATGTGAAAACGAGCCAGGCAGAATGAGAGGGAGTGAATGAAAGGCTATCTCCAAGTAATTTATGAAGACGTTTGGTGGGAAAATAGCATACTCCCCTATCTTAACTATACGGAGAGTATGGTGTTAATAATGCTGAGGTTGTGTTAGGATGTGAAAACGAGCCAGGCAGAATGAGAGGGAGTGAATGAAAGCCTATCTCCAAGTAATTTATGAAGACATTTGGTGGGGAAATAGCCTACTCCCCTTTCTCAACCATAGAGAATATGGTGTTTATAATGCTTAGGATGTGTTATGATGGTGAAAACAGGCCAGGCAGAATGAGAGGAGTGAATGAAAGCCTATCTCAAGTAATTTATGAAGACATTTGGTGGGGAAATAGCCTACTCCCCTTTCTTAACTATACGGAGATTATGGTGTTTATAATGCTTAGGATGTGTTATGATGTGAAAACGAGCCAGGCAGAATGAGAGGGAGTGAATGAAAGGCTATTTCCAAGTAATTTATGAAGAGATTTGGTGGGGAAATAGCCTACTCCCCTTTCTTAACTATACGGAGAATATGGTGTTTATAATGCTTAGGATGTGTTATGATGTGTTTATGATGTGAAAACGAGCCAGGCAGAATGAGAGGGAGTGAATGAAAGCCTATCTCCAAGTAATTTATGAAGACGTTTGGTGGGGAAATGCCTACTCTCTTTACTTTGCAGAGATGATGTTTAAAATGAATATCCTACTCTTCTTTCTTTTTTTAGTATACAGAGATGATGTTTATGATGTGTTTTTGATGTTTATGATGTGTGTAAGCGCCGGGCAGGATGAGCTAGAGTGAAATGATCATTAAGCTATTACTAAAGATGTCTGGCCAGGGAATAGCCTACTCTCCTCTTTCTTTACTTTAGAGATGATGTTTATGATGTGTTTTTGATGTTTATGATGATGGTGTATGTATGCGTCAGATAGGATGAGCTGGTGCGAATTTAAAAGCGATCATCAAGCGAATAAAAATATTTAGCCGGGAAATAGCCTACTCTCCACTTTCTTTATTTTAGAGATGATGTTTATGATGTGTTTTTGATGTTTATGAAGATGGTGTATGTATACGTCTAGTAGGATGAGCTAGTGTGAATTTAAAAGCGATCATCAAGCGAATAAAAATGTTTAGCCGGGAAATGGCCAACTCTCCTTCCTTTTTTTAATATACAGTGATGATGTTTATAGAGACAGTAAAAAATAATGTCTGCCGTCTAGTTACTTTCAAGAACAGGACTGAACCTCATGCAGAGATCACTGTTATTTATATAGGCCTATTGCGGCTTAGCAAGACAATATTTCAGCGATTAGGAGAACTATTCAACGATGTTATTCTGTTGAGATTTTGTAGGCGTTAGTAATGATTAGTTTACGTTAATAATAAATGAAAAATCACAATACAAGACCCTTTACATAGATACAATGGAAAATAGAGGGAGAATATATAGATTGTGAGGACACACACACACACACACACACACGTGGTTGGGGGAGGGAAGGTGATGTGCGTGTCAGGTGAAGCCTTATAACATCCTCGGCCAAGGCTAAATAACCTGACCATCAGCTTACATGTCACAGCTCTTAATTGTCAACCCTTACGAGAGAGAGAGAGAGAGAGAGAGAGAGAGAGAGAGAGAGAGAGTGGTGGTGGTGGGGTTTTGAGGGTTGTTAGCCCTCGCGGGCTATATGCCATAGGCTGGCCCGCCTGAGAGAGAGTCAACGTCGCTCAGGTTATAAGGGGTCGGAGTCTGACGGGGGGGGGGGAGGAGAGCTAGGTGTGGGGTAAGGGAGTAGCGGTGGAAGGTCAGGATATGTGGCGCAGTTGGCAGTCTCGGGGGAATCGATAACTAACCCCAGGCGCTCCAGACCAGGACCGAGACCATCCTGAGTTATGGCTGAATTACGTGAGCCTGAGACACGCCTGGCTGGGGGCTCTTGGACGACGCCAGTGAAAGTCTATTTTGGTGAACGCTTGCTTACTCGAGACAAATTCTTTCCCTTCCTCCCGGCTAGGTCAAGGCCGCTAGGCTGGGCTGGCTGGCTGGCTGGCTGTCGGGATGGCTAGCCTCTCTCTTTGTCTTTTTTTTTATAGTAAAGGAAACAGGTCAAGGGCAAATACAATGCAAAATGGTATAAAGACAGAACGTTCGCTAGGCACTGCTCCATAAAATAAAAATAGAATAGTGTCCAGAATAGAGGATTAGTTTCGGATGGAGAGGTCTTGATACTTCTTCTTTTCTTCTTCTTCTTCTTCTTCTTATTATTATTATTATTATTATTATTATTATTATTATTATTATTATTATTATTATTATTATTATTATTATCATTGTTATTGAGATTTAAGAGAAGGGCATAAAAAAAGGTATAGACCCAAACAGAGTTCCCTCAATGAGTAGACTTGGATAAGATAAATAAAAGACGGTGACGGCAAAAGTCTTATCAGTAAACGCGGATGTCTGCTTAACTAGAAAGAAAAAGTCAATGATCGGCGTATAAATAGATAAATGGATAAGCAAATCAAACAAAATAGAATATGAATACATGAATATGAATGCATAACTTCTGTCAGCATTCACGGGGGAGATCACAAGTAGGAATATAAATCAGTTATCGGGTCGCTGTATAAATGAAATAAGATAAGCAATTCGAAGACAGTATAAATGCATGAATCACTTTTAATGAATACTTCTGAGCGCCGGGGATCGAACTTGTGGGCCATTTGAGTCAGGGCGCAGGGCTCCGCGACGCCAGCGAGGTAACAGGACTCGCATTTTCAAACGTAACGATGATTTTTTAATACCACGAGAAATGCGTCGGGTTCTCAAGAGTGTTTTACCTGTTCATGACGTAGAAAGCTTGCAAAACTACCTCCAGAAACATGAACACACCCATGGAAGTCCCTACAACTTCTACGGTAGCCTTTTAAATGGATGTACCAGTGTGTCGCAACGTTTGAGAATGTGGGTCAGTAGTGTCGCGGGCGCCAACACTGTTCTCCCTGCCCTCGTTCGATCCCGTCCCCCTCCCGCCCCGCCCGTCCTCCCGCTCTTCCGCTAGTGATGAAATTATTTAAATTCCTTCGTGTCAGGATATCCAAGAACGAAGCTATTGAATTTCTGAGAGGCTTCGATGCGTTGTTTTTTGCCCTTTTCTTAGATAGATAGATAAATAGATGGATAGGTATAATAGATAGATAGATAGACAAATAGATCTCTCTCTCTCTCTCTCTCTCTCTCTCTCTTGATTTTCTCTTATCTTTTCCTATCTTTCTCACCATAACTAAGTAAGCAAATCCAACAAAACTATTAAAAAAATACGTAGGCTTGATAAATAAAGATTGGGAAAGCATTCTTAACCAAATATAAGTCTACGGATTAAGGTTTGAAAAATAACAAACAAATAAGGAAGTCATACAAAATCGAATGACAAACAGGTAAATAAATAAAAGCGATTGGCAAGGATCGAGTCTAAATTAAAGTCTACGGATTTGAGTCTTTACGATTGACTGACTTTGCTTCTTGGCCGTCACTAAGGCAAGGCGAGAAATAGTTTAGAGCGGCAATGATCACAACCATTCCTCCTTCTTGCCTGAGTCTGGGTACTTGAAAATCGTCGAGTGGCTGAAAACCCTCGAGTGGCTGAAGATATCCTGGAGGAGTCCTTGAAAATCCTTGGGTTGTTGGAATTCTTAATATATAAAAAGAGGATCATTTGTGTATTTTCATTTTCCTCGTCGATTCAAAATAGGGGCACACACACACACACACACACACACACACACACACACACACACAGTTATTTATACACAAGCTAAGGAAAAAAGTATATAAAGAGTGATTAAGAAATACTAATGATAAGCTTTGACAAAATACGGGACATTGCAAGCTAAAAATACACGGATAAGAACACACACACACACACACACGCACACACACAGCCAAGAGAGGAAGTATAGGGGGGGAAGGGGAGAAGGTCAAACCAACCACTAACCAACTTAAACTGGTTTGTCCTGAAGTAGGCTACTCTTTTCCTTCTCTCACTCTCTCTCTCTCTGGTTGCGGGGGAGGCTTTTATTGATCATCCCGGAGGCTATTTTTAGGGGGTGACGTAGCTAAACTCTCTCCGCTGGACTCGCCTGGCATAATCGTGTTCTCTTTGGCCCGTTTTGTTCACCCTCCCGGCACCTCGGTCCGCCAGTTTGAAAAGCCTCTCGTAGAAGTTGCTGGGATTTTCATGGTCTGTTTTGTGGTCCTAATGATAGCTGTACACGACTTCTGCGCCATGAACGGAAAAATCGCCCCCCATGAGTTAATCCTCTCTGTGGCCTTGGGATATAGTCGTAATGGGGCTGTTTTGGGATGCTAGTGATAGTTTTATAAGCCCTTTGTACCTTGAACGTGAGAAAGACCCCATGAAAACCCTGTTAATCCTCTCTGTGGCCTTGGGAAAAGTCGTAATGGGAGCATGCTGAATATGACCCAAATTTTCTCTCTCATCTATTTCTGCTCGTGGCGTAGGGTGTGTAGAGAACGATTAATCTGATAACCACGTACCTAGCGGTCTGTATCAAAGTTATGAGGAGGTTCACGTGGGTTTCAAGCAGGGGTTCTCAACAAAGGATGCACAGTAATTCCCCAGACAGTCCAAAATTTACCGAAACTGACACATATTTTCCAAAATAGTCAGATAGTGCGCGCAGCAATATAGTAGGGTACATAGGGCCAGTTTCACAGTTCCCCATGATGGATTAGTAAGCTCCCAAACCAATACCAGAGCCTTCGAAATTTCCTTGTATAGTGTCTGGTGTTTATATCTAAGTTCACAAATTTGATGAAACTATACATGAAAAGTCTTGTGTATTTAGTGTGGCTTCGAAGACTTCCCCATTTTGGATTGTATGGGATTCTATAGTTTGGTTCGGGCTGTTACGAAGACACTGTGTTGGACTGTGAAACCGGCTCATAGTCTTAAGCCACTGAGGATAGGAACCCATTGTCGGTAAGGATAGTAACTTATCACCCGACAGAGAGAGAAAACCATCCTCGAATTCACGCTAGGGTGTGTGTGTCTGTTTTGATGATGTTGATGATGATGATGTGTAGCCTACCTATTTGGGTGATGATAACTATAATTATTCAAGTGCTATTTACAGCCAGAATGAGAATCCCATAATCAACACCGGAAAACATGCAAATATTAACGTCTGTACCTTCCCGTGTCACGATTTCCCAGCACATCACGTCCACGAGTCAGAGTGTGTGTTGTTGTTTGTGCTGAACTAAACTGACCTTTGTAGGGACCCGAAACTTCTCGGATTGGACTTGTAATACGGAGCGAAGCCCGAACGAGCATGAGGTGTGTCTTTCCAACGGCACCTTCAGAATCGTCAAGTTCATCAGCAAGGAGTAATGACCAAAGAAGCGATACAAAGCGTCAGAGGTCCACGGAAGAAGGAGAAGAAGAGGAAGAGGAATAATAATAATAATAAGAAGAAGAAGAGAAAGAAGAAAGAAAGAAAGAATGAAAGGAAAAGATAGAAAGAATGGAAGAAAGAAAAAAGAAGAAAAAAGTAGAAAGAAAGAAGAAAAAAATGAAAGAAGAAAAAGAAGTACAAGAAAAAGGTGAATTTGTTTACGTTATCAACTCATGCATTTGTTCCTACCTGCATAATCACATTTCTCAATACATCCACACATCTACTAACCCAACTTTCATGCAGATAAGGTGATACTCAATTATAAATACCCATGTTTGAATACATCTTTGGGCAAACGGAGGAAGATTAAAGAGGAGAATAAGCTAGATTCGATGGCGTCATGTTATTCACAACCTTATCGACCCTACAGCAGTTGTTTTGAGGGTGCAGAGGAACAGCTGATGGCAGGAATCGATTTAAAATGTCACGTCGTCCACGAACTTATTGCCAGAGGAAGATCAGAGGGAGGAGAATAAGCCAAAATCCATGGCGTCGTGATATCCACAACCTTATCGATCCTACGGGTGTTGTTTTGATGGTGGAAAGGAAAAGCTGATGGCAGGAATCGATTATAAATGTCACGTCTTTCAATAACTTATTAGTCACAGGAAGATCAGGGGCTCACAGAAGAGGAAGAAGCAGTAGCCTGGTAGCAGTAGTGATAGTAGTAATAATAGTTGTAGTAGTAGTAGTAGTAGTAGTAGTAGAAATAGTAGTAGTAGTAGTAGTAGTAGTAGCAGTAGTATCGTGATAAGTATAGAAGACGAAATAGAAGAAGAAGAAGAAGAAGAAGAAGAAGAAGAAGAAGAAGAAGAAGAAGAAGAAGAAGAAAGGCGAAAAAAAACGAAAGAGATGACGACGATAATGATGATGATGAATAAGAGAAGAAACCGGAAAAAAGAAAATAATAAAACAAGAGGAAAAACAAACAAACAAACAGTAGGAGCAGCAGATGACGGAAGAAGAGAAATAATATAATGAAAGAAAGAAAGCCAAAAAATCGAACAACAAAACCACAACAAAACAAAACCACAACACAACATAACATAGCAGAGTAAGATTAAATACAAAAGGTAAATGAATAACACTCGATCAACACCTCACAGCCAGCCATACAGACAAGCGTAGTGGCTGGCCGACAGACTGACTGGCTGCATGGCTGGGCGCGCTGGGACACATGTATTGCTGACGCGTGGCTAGCGTGGAAAAACCTGCAGCTGGCGTTAGTTCCTTGGTGGTGGCTCAGCAAGGCGAGAAGACAGCTGAGAAGGATAGGAGGAGGGTGGTGATGGTGATGAGCAAGGTTTTTTTTATCAGTCAGTCAAGTGGTTATCTCGGAAAGGAAGGAGATATGTGATGAGGAGGAGGAGAAGGAGGAGGAGGAAGAAGAAGAAGAAGAAGAAGAACAGCAAGATATAGCAGAAGAAGAAGAAGAAGAAAAGAAGAAAAGTAGATTATTATTGTTGTTGTTGCTGTTATGTTTATTATTATCATCATCATCACTACTACTACTACTACTACTACTACTACTACTACTACTACTACTACTACTTTTATTATGAGAGTTGATCGTGATGATGTTGATGATGTATATCAAACACACACACACACACACACACACACACACATACAAACGCACCAGGTCATTCATCTTGTTCTTCTTCCTGTTCTTGTTCCTGTTCTTGCTCTTGTTATTTGTTGTTGTTGTTGTTGTTGTTGTTCTTCTTCTTCTTCTTCTTCTTCTTCTTCTTTTTCTTATTTTTTTCTTTCTTTCTTTTCTTCTTCTTTCTTCTTCTTGTTTTTCTTCTCCTTCCTTTTCTTCTTCTCCTCCTCCTCCTCCTCCTTCTTCTTCTTTTCTTTTCTTTTCTTCTTCTTTCTTGTTCTTGTTCTTCTTCTCCTTCATCATCATCATCATCATCTAATACGTAACACTTCTTCCACCTGTCACATCCCTATGCTTAAACTTTAACTTCATTTTCCCTCGCCAAGTCTTTACCTGAAGGTGGTGTCCGATTACCACATCTGCCCGCCCTCATTCCTCCTCTCACCTGTGCCTTACGTCACTTTGGCCCTGGCCTTCACTGCGTCGCAAGGTGCATCGTTTGAAGGATAAAGGGTCGTATTTTAAAACATTTCGTCGCCCAAGTTCACATATTTGACATGGCTTTCGTAGGAGCTGTAGGCCTTTCCAGGGGTAGTTTTATGGCCCTGGTGGTAGTTTGACCCTTCTTCTGTGCCATGAACCTTAAAAAACACTCATGAAGACCCGATTGATCCCCTCTTTGACCTTTAGAAATAGTCGATGTGTCTTAAAATACAGCCCAAAGCCACGTACAGTATTTAGAGGCCCGTTTGAGATGGTTTACCTTGGTCTACCTGTACCCGTAATCAAGATAGAGAGAGGTAAACTGTGCGGTAAACCAGGTATAGTTTCAAGGTATATTCCCACTGAACCCAAGCGTAAGTAATTTTTATTGTCTCAGGGGTGCCAATAATACCAGCAGGGATTATGCGTAGGCTAATACTCGACTTTTGAAATCTTTGGTTGGCATTTGTGCTTTCTGCATCGTATTTAAAAGGGTTCTAATACTTTTTAAACCGTGTGTATTAGTCGTGGATATCACAGATTCTACATAAATTTCTCGACCTTTCAAATTTTGGGAACTCGCCCTTTTTTTTCTTTCTTTTTGCTTGGAGTTATGGATGTGATGAATCGACAATGTTCAGTTTCTCTCTCTTCATCTGTTTATTAATTTATCTATCCACTTAATTGCTCTTTCGTCTAGCTCGTTGTTTGCCTCTTTAAGGATTCTAATTCTATGTAGCCTTTTAAGTCCTTGGCGTTTATGTTTCTGCGTCGTAGAGGTCTAAATTTAAAAGATTCCAATACGCTCCCAAGTGTGTGTATGAGTCTTAAATGTTACACAAATTCTACATAATACTCGCCTCTCTTAAATCTCTGGCGTTTATGCTTTGGTGTCATAAATATTCCTTCAGGGTTAAAAAAAAACTTTCGTAAGTCGTGTGGATAAGCCGTAAATATAACTTCGGGCATTTTAGAGGATAGATAAGTATGATTAATTTGCGTTCCTGTCGCCCTCGCTAGCCAGGGGGAACTTTTGTCATTATTATCAGAGCCTGCAATTACCTCAGCTAAGTGACGAGTCAGCACTGATTGTTATAATTTCATGATGATTTTTTCCTTGTATTTCTAGCACGCAACAAGTGATACAAGCCCCAGCCCTGAAAAATAAAATGTGTGCGCTTGGGCAACGAAATGATTAAGAATATGTCTCTTACTTAGTCTGTTTGATTTCATTTGACTCATCTACTGACGTATACACATATCAATACAAATAGTTATGTATAATCTCTAAAGGATGAAGTTACCTTTGTCATTTTTTTTTTTTTTTTTTTTTTACGTCTCCGCCTTTTGCGCCGGTAAGCTTGCATGAGGGGCCTGGATGGTATTCGGCCCCAGCCTGTCATGGCGCAGGCAAGTGTTTATAGTGGCGCCATCTTCTCCTAGCTCACGCTGTCCCTGTTCCCACTGCATATTATTGGCCCACATTTTCAAACACGCCGTGAATTACGCGCCCACATTTGAAAACACGTTGGCAGAGGTTGTGGGTAGTTTTAAAAGCCTAGTAATAGTTTGACAAAGCCTCTGCGCCATGAACGTGAAAAGCACTCATGAGAACCCGACTAACCTCCACTGTGGCCTTGGGAAATAGTTGTTGTGAGCAAGAAGGTAAAGAGAAGGTTGTGAGAGCCGAAAGCGTCTGAGAAAACAAGCCTCTGGACCGAATTCTTCATCATTTTGGCGCCAAGCATACACACTTGGCAAGGCTTTCGTGGTCATTTTGGGCATTTCCAGGGGAAGTTTCTTGACCCTGGTGGTAGTTTGACCCTTCTTCTGTACCATGAATGTGAAAAAACACCTATAGATACCTGATTAATCTCCTTTTCGACCTTTGTATATAGTTGGTGTGAGGGGCGGAGGCATCGAACAGTACCGACCTCTGTCCTTACAATTCCCTCACAGTGTAATACGAGGTTTGAAGAGGGAGCTGAGGAGATCGAGTCCGGTTATTGACACTTCGCAGCCTCCTCAACCCCCTTTCTGTAGACTCACTTAGGCCGTATTATAAGACATTTCGCCGCCCAAGAACACATATTTGACAATGCTTTCGTAGGAGTTGTGGGCATTTCCAAGGTTAGTTTTATGACCCTGGTGGTAGTGTGAGTCTTCTTCTGTACCATGAACCTGAAGAAACACTCATTAGAACCCGACTGACCCCCTCTTTTACCTTTAGAAAGAGCTGATGTGCGAGATGATGATGATGATGCGAGTGTCTTATAATACCAACCGTCCTTACAATTCCCTCACAGTGTAATACGAGGTTTGAAGAGGGAGCTGAGGAGATCGAGTCCGGGTATTGACACTTAGCAGCCTCCTCAACCCCCTTTCTGTAGACTCAACACTAATCTACTGTTGGTTCGGCTGAGTCAATAGGCGCATCTAACATCACCGTGGCCGATCCAGGATTCAGTACGTTTCCTAACTACTACTCATTAGGTGATTGTCAAGTACGCCTATTCGCGACACGTAGGCCTACACGAAAATCGATCAGTGGGGTGACAGTTATCATATTGACGAAAGAAGGAGAAAGCTGCTGTTTTCTTATGCGTGTTAAGATATGCTAAAACTAGGTGGTGTCAAGACCAAGGTGATATATGTGTAGGAAGATAGATAAGTAGATAGATTGATAGCCAGGATTTGCCAGGTAGATAGATCGATAGATAGACAGACAGATAGATAGATAGATAAATAGATGGATAGGTATAATAGATATATAGATACACAAATAGATAGATAGATTCTCTCTCTCTCTCTCTCTCTCTCTCTCTCTCTCTCTGACAATGATTTTATTGTGAAGCGTTTTGTAAAGATATTAATTTAAGAAAGTATTTATCCCTTTCTTTCCCTATCTATCTATCAGTCTATCTACCTATCTATCTATCTATCTCCATCAGCAGGATAACTTTCGCCAGGAGTTTCTTCTTCAACAACCAAATGAATTAAGAAAGAAAGAAAGAATGAAAGAAAGAAGTAAAAGATTATATATAAAAAACTAACTTATTCAACGGTATTTATAAGTAGCTACTCTAATATTTTCTCACACCTCAGATCGGGTACGTCAAAAGGATATTATGTAACGCCAGATAGCGATGATACTCTATTTCCTTATCACCTAACATGTTAAGATTCACAGACGACACCCGCCTCCCCCTGATAAGAACTGATAGTAGGCTAATGCTTCCTCTTATTCTTCATCTGAGTCTCATTATGCATTTCCTAATCATGCATAAGGCGTGTTTTCCTTCCTTCCTACGACTTAAGTTCTTGTACGATCCCACCTCTCACTGATAAGACCTGATAATAGGCTAATGCTTCCTCTTATTCTTCATCTGAGTCTCATTATGCGTTTCCTAATCATGCAAGAGACGTGTTTTCCTTCCTTCCTACGACTTCAGTTTTTGTACGATCCCACCTCTCACTGATAATACTAGATAGTAGGCTAATGCTTCCTCTTATTCTTCATCTGAGTCACATTATGCGTTTCCTAATCATGCAAGAGACGTGTTTTCCTTCTTCCTACGACTTCAGTTTTTGTACAATCCCGCCTCTCACTGATAAGACCTGATAGTAGGCTAATGCTTCCTCTTATTCTTCATCTGAGTCACATTATGCGTTTCCTAATCATGCATAAGGAGTATTTTTCCTTCTTCCTACGACTTAAGTTTTTGTACGATCCCACCTCTCACTGATAAGACCTGATAATAGGCTAATGCTTCCTCTTATTCTTCATCTGAGTCACATTATGCGTTTCCTAATCATGCATAAGGCGTGTTTTCCTTCCTTCCTACGACTTAAGTTTTTGTACGATCCCACCTCTCACTGATAAGACCTGATAATAGGCTAATGCTTCCTCTTATTCTTCATCTGAGTCACATTATGCGTTTCCTAATCATGCAAGAGACGTGTTTTCCTTCCTTCCTACGACTTAAGTTTTTGTACAATCCCACCTCACTGATAATACTAGATAGTAGGCTAATGCTTCCTCTTATTACTATTACCTTGTCAAACTATCACTAGACTTTTTTAACTACCCGTGGAAATATTACTTGTTTTCTTTCTCTCTTATTCATTCCTACTCGATGATGTTTCTTTCCATCAACCACTTTTTTCTCCTTCATCCTCTCCTTTCTTCCATCTCCCTTCTCCCTCCATTTTTCTCCTCTCTTTCTCTTTCTCTATCTCCCTAGGCCACAAAGGAGGTCAGTCAGGTTCTCATGAGCGGTTTTTTTTTTTGTCAAGTTCACGCTGCAGAAGCCCGATTCAACGATTCTTCTTCTTATCTTCCTTTTTTTCTTTTCCTTTCTTTCATCCTTTATTATTTCCTTCCCTTCTTCCTTGATTTCCTCGTATAACACAACCTCTACGAAAGCCTTATCAAATGTGGGTGGGTGTGTAAGCCCAAATATGCTTGAGAGTATGTACACAGGTCGATATTATAAGACACCTTGGTTGGTACTATAAGACACTTTCGCTTCTCACATCAACTATTTCTAAAAGTTAAAGAGGGGGTCAGTCGGGTTCTAATGAGTGTTCCCTTAGGTTCACGGTACAGAAGAAGGGTCAAACTAACACCAGGGTCATAAAACTACTACTGGAAATGTCCTAAACTCCTATGAAAGCTTTGTCAAATATGTGTTCTTGGACGACGAAATGTTTAGTAATACGGCCCAATGTACCTGTATATAGACGCTCTCTGCCGAGGAAGTAACGGTATGCTGTCAATGCACTGCGTGGTGAGAAGGCTTTGCCCGAGGCGTTAAGGGGGATGGTGGGTCATGGAAAGAGACGGACAGCCAGACGGAAACTTCCATGTGTGTGTATGTATGTATGTATGTATGTATCTAGATAGGTATGTAGGGAGGGAGGGAGGTGGGGAGGTATGCTCTCAATGTATGTCTATACCTGTTTATCTCATTATCTATAGCTATGTTTATTTATCTAGACATGTATGTATGTTTTTTTTTTATGTTGTGGCTTTCGACGCCGGTAGGCTTTCTTGGTGGAACCTTGTGGTCGGCCCCAGCCCGTTGTGACGCGGACAAATGTTTATAGTGGCGCCATCTTGCTTGGCTCATGCTGCCCCCCCCTCCCCCCCCCCCCCAAGCTCAATTCCAGAGAATCTAGAGTTCGGGTTGATAGGTTTGTAGCGGCGGGCGGGACGCTAACCTGTGTCTTCTTGAACGCCGCGCCAACACCATGACCACTCAGCCACCGCCTTCCCATGTATGAATAAATGTATGTATGTATGTATGTATGTTATGAATATGTAAGTCTATATTTCTCTCTTTATATATTTGATTTGTATCTAGTCTTGTGTGTAGGTATGTCTATGTATTTAAGTATGTTTGTACGTATGCTCTCAATATATGTATCTATTTTCATCTATCTCTTTTCTATTTAGTAATTTATATACTCGTGTATGTGTATATATGTATTATGTATGTATGTATGTATGTGTGTATGTATGTATGTATGTATGTATGCTTTTTTTATGTAGGTCCAAAGGTATAATATTCAACTCTTTAGTCGTATGGGCGAATTTTTATCCCTAATGACTGCCTTATTATATAACTTATTATATTTATGAATTTGCTTAGCTTATGCAGCCCTCATGGATTCTTTTGACAGAACTCGCCGAAGTCAGTATTGATTGACTGTGGGTATACCTAATCTTCGGCCACTCGGCGATGATTGAGGTATGACTGACTGACTGACTGACTATATCTCTCTATCTGTCTGTCTATGAATCTATCTATCTGGGTAGTTATGTAGATACTTATAATTCATAGTTGATAGTTGGTATATATATAGATAGTGATAATAATTATAGTGATAACATGGCTGTCTGACTATCTAACTTACTATCTCTCAATTTATATATCCCTATTTATCTATCTATCTATCTATCTATCTATCTGGGTAGTCAGTTAGATAGTTACAGATCCATGGTAATAGTTATCTATAGGTTATTATAATTATAGCACCAACATGGTATGCGGGGAGGGAAGGGAAAGGTAAAAGAAAGGTGGTTACGTCTTGCCTTCTAAAAATAGCCCGCGGCATGAGGGAGGAGAGGAAAGGAAGGGGCTGGGAAGGGAGGCAAGGGCGAAAGGGAAGGAAACTACCGCGGAAAACCCTCGCTAATAAAGAACACTTGGCACCAGCATATCAGCGGGGCGGCGGAGGCGGTGGTGGTAAGCTGTGAGAGGTGACGTCAACCGCAGACAGGCAGACAGATAGACAGACAAGTGGAAAGCGAAGTAAAAGGCTTCCTAATTCGTAGTGTTGTTTACTTCCGCCCAAACCCCCAACCCCTCTTTTGTTTACGCGTAGATCACATGGTTGTGTTTTCAGGCCTGTGTGTGTGTGTGTGTGTGTGTGTGTGTAACCTTCTCTCCTCCCTTCGGAATCTTCCACTGCGTCTGCGGGCGGATCAGTCGTAAGCTTTTCCAACCACGTGTTTCCTGAAAGTCGGCCGGAAATGGTTGATAAGGGGAGAAAAGTGGTATCCTATTTCACATCCCTTATCATTCATTACCCAACGGGAGGTTAAGATACATATAGCCAATATTTCCGTTATTGAGAGAAAAAAAAAAATAGTAGCCCACATTTCAGTCTCTTGTGTGCGTATACAATCTGGTAACGTGTTGAAGTAATATACATCTACAGCCGCCGTAATAAAGATAACCGAGGCAGTTCACGGGAATCGATCCATTTCCTCACCTAACTCCGTGCGCAGCTTCCGAGAGGAGTCCATCGCGCAGGTCTCTACACACTTCCCATACACCTATACACCCGTTATTCCTTGAACCTAAAGCTCAAATAAGACGAATTTCACATAACGCACCCTCCTGTGATACCCAGAACCCAAGAAAATAGATCCTGTGTACCTGGGAGAGGGGGGCCGCTGGGTCGGTGCGCGCGCAAGCAACACCACGGAATATGTGTAAACGTTGCCTGGCCCCGCTCTGTGCCTCCGCCTCTTCACCTTCAGTCGAGTACCAGGCGCCGGGGACGTAACAATAGCAGCACAAGTTACGCCTCACTGTACACACGGTCCTCCTGGTTCGAGTCCTCGCCCTTCTTCACGTGCCGTCTTCTGGGAGTTAAGGGCTGAGAGATAAGGAAGAGCCGCGTGTGCCCCTGGTTGCGCTCCTGAAGATGCCGAAGAAGGCGAGTATTCCGTTTGCTTGTGGGATTTGGTTGAGGAAAGGTGCTATTGATTGTTTCATGAGGGAGTGTGGCCTTTGGGAGCTCGGTGTACTGGGCCACAAAGGTCAGGCGGCTGCAGGAGATGTTGAGTTGTGTGAGTAGTTTCAGGAACAAAAGAAAGTAACACACTCACACTCACACACACACACACACACACACGTAGG
This sequence comes from Eriocheir sinensis, assembly GCF_024679095.1. Lineage (NCBI taxonomy): Eukaryota > Metazoa > Arthropoda > Malacostraca > Decapoda > Varunidae > Eriocheir > Eriocheir sinensis. Next base: position 9,888,439 of record NC_066559.1, read on the forward strand.
GTAGGTATATTACTGTCTGGGTGTTTCCGTTCCTCGGCCCTCCCTCCCTTTTTTTCACGTCCAAGGGAGGAAATCAGATTCAGTTTAAAAGTTGAAGAAAAATCAATCAGTATCGTACCCCCAAGAATCCTGTTGGACCGGATTTAGTTATATTGATTCTTGAAGCAGTTTAGGTTATAGGAAAGGGGAGAGATCGAGATGGTGTCACCCACGTGTTCAGGGCCTTGACACGCCTATTTTGACACTTCCCTCTATCCCGAATGACCAAAAATTGTATACACGCCTTTTCTTGCCTGTGTGCGACTCGATGTTAAGATATGTTGAATAGCGTACCTGGGTTTGTATAGTCCAGGTAACACTTTTAGACACACCTACATGAATACGTTCCTGATATTAGTAACAGAATCATGCCCCGGTTGTCAGTGTTTGTTTGTAGAGATTTGATAAGGATGCAAGACTTATTGAATAGTGTCTGGGTATGTATGTATATGTCTCCCCTTAACACACGGGCAGACACCTCCATGTGAAACGTTCTGGGCCACGAAAAAAATGGGTAGATTTATGACCCTGGTGGGAGTTGGACCATTCTTCTGCCCCGTGAATGTGAAAAAAAAAAAATACTCATGGGAACCCGAGCACTCTCCCTCTTCGGCCTTTGGAAATAGTTGACACGAGAGGCGGAATCGTGTGAAAATAGCCTACTGACCTAAGCCTCAATGATTATATATTTTTACTCTATTAGGAAAGATTTGATGATGTTAGATAATTTGTATGTAGCTATTATGGAGTGCCTGTGATAGTGTACGCCTCCCCCCTGACACGATTTTTTTTTTTTTTTTTTTTACCTTCCGTGTAACCAGGACTTAATAGGCTATTTGTACATTTATTATTATTTTTTGTTTCTTGTATGCTACTTCAGTTTGCATTTTTTTTTCTTGTAACCTACCCTTGTTTTATTTTTATTTTCTCTTGTTTGTGTTCTTTCTGTTCTTGTTCTTGTTTTATTTTGAGATATACTAAGAATTGTGTCCCTGGGTGTTTGGGTTTGTCTATGCCCTCCCCAAAACAAGACAGGATTAGATGCTTCCTACTCTTACTCATAGAGACTTGGATCCGTATTCGCAAACTCTTCCGCCTCCCACATCAACGCTTTCCATAGGGCGTAAAGAAGATGAATCGGGCTCCCATGAGTTTTTTTTTTTTTTCCCACGTTTATGGTAGAGAAAAATGGTCAAACTACCACCAGGGTCATAAAACTATTACCCCACGCGTCCGGGAAAGGCCTAAAGCCCCTACGAAAGCCTTGTCAAAAGTGTGTATATGAGAGAGAGAGAGAGAGAGAGAGAGAGAGAGAGAGAGAGAGAGCTAGGCCGCCGAATTTTAAGAATAAGACCCTTGTATCCTTTTTCGTTGATGGCCTACGCTTGGTTATGCTTCCCCCCCCCACCTTCACCCCCCCATGACAGTTTATGATGTCTAGATGCTTCATTCACTGTATCAGAGGTTGGATAAAGATGTCAGACTTGTATTTTGAAGTTCCTATTGAGTTGTTTGTTTGTATATTTTCACGGAAACAGGGAAGGACCAGATTTTTAAATAGGTCGTATTCGTATCTATGTATTAACAGTTATGTGGCTAATGTTTTTTTTTTTCTTTTTAATTCCACTTTTAGAATGAAGTTCGCCAGAAGTGTTGGAAATTATCGCAGTTAATTGAGTCGATAAATTACTAATAATTCCCAGTACTCTTAGGAGCAGTACTGAGCGGGCTTTTTCTTTTTTTCATTTTTTTGTTTTTTTTGTCCCTGAGCTGTTTATTTCCTTTACTGTAAAAAAAAAAGTGATATGCAAAAAAATCAGCCTAGCTAACCAACTGACTTGAAAAAAAAAAATGGTAAAAAAAAGACATTATTATTGATGAGGCCAATTGCGAAGTTAAAAAATCAGCCTAGCCAACTGACTTAAAAAAAAAAATGGTAAACAAAACCCACATTATTATTGATGAGGACGATTGCGAAGTTATAAAAAAAAAGACGTAGGACATGAACTGGCATCATCACACGCTTAGGGTTCTTGTTACGACTATTGGTTAAGGCCAGTAGGGGGGAGCTACGGCGGGCTGTCATCTGTGTTTTCCCGTTCACAGCGCGGAGGAAACCATGGAAAACTACCGCCAGGCTCAGGAAACCACCACCCATGAAAACCAAGACAACTTCCGCGAGAGACTTTTGAAGTAGATGTACTATTGCTCCGAAGAGTTTAATAAGAGAGGCTGATAGGAAACTTGTGATTATGGTACTGCGCAGTGACACACACACACACACACACACACACACACAATCATACACACTTATCGTTGTTTGTCGTCTATATACTCAATTCATTATTTTTCCTTTCGTGTTAGGGACCAATGACGTTACTCTTCATAATGGCCAAGTGATGTGACATAGAGGACTGATTAGGTACGATGCGGTAGGATTCTAGTTCGAGTCCATCCAACTTTAGGATTTGCATAGGATAGAATAGGATATGTATAGGACCTTGATGCCTACATGTCTCCTAGCGCAGCACAGAACGCCTTCCACACCTTTCCTTCCCCTCTCCCCCTCACCCCACGTCTAGACGTTCTGTATTGATCAAGCCATTCAGGAACGAAGTAAGTTCGGCCACACGGCAAGTTTCCCCTCCATCGCTACATGCACTATGCTAGAAGAGATAGAGAACATATCATTTATAAACACTCTCTCTCTCTCTCTCTCTCTCTCTCTCTCTCTCTCTCTCTCTCAGATCGATCCATAGTGCTACCTTTCTTGGCGAGGGTGATAACTATACCTTTTTTATTGGGTGTTATGGAAAGGTTTCGTCTCTCTCTCTCTCTCTCTCTCTCTCTCTCTCTCTCTCTCTCTCTCTCTCTCTCTCTCTCTCTCTCTCTCTCTCTCTCTCTCATTTGGACCATCTGTTTTGAGATTGACATGGTGTGTGTGTGTGTGTGTGTGTGTGTGTGTGTGTGTGTGTGCAGGAAAGCACTTCCCGTTTGTCTTATCGAGGCGGAGTTATTCGTCAGTTTACAAACATGAGTCTTGCAACACACACACACACACACACACACACACACACACACACACACACACACACACAACGAATATGGAGATGCAGTCTGTCTTGTAAAATTCCACGGATGTAGCTTTATCTTAGTCTCTCCCGGGGTAGATAGGAAGCTATAGTGATGTTATACCTACGTAATGTACTGTGCAATGACACACACACACACACACACACACACACACACACACACACACACAGATAGTTGTTCATCATCCAGTCATTGCATTATTTTCCTCCTTCGTGTCAGGAGACCATGCAGTGATGTTTCGTTTTATACAGCTGACTAACGTAACAAAGAGGACTGATAAGGGAGGATACGATTCGATTTTAGTCTGACTCCATCCAGCTTAATGTTTTGCAGGACAGGATTCTAGTTTGAGTAGCTCCAGTTTTAGGATTTATTAAGAATGGGATGGGACGCAAATTTTAGTGTATCCTGCAGTCTTTTACTCTTTTTAGTCTCATCAAACGTTTCGGGCTCTTGTTATGACCGTTTTTGGAAGCCACAGAGGAGAAACGTCGGGTTGTCTTTAGTGTTTTTCCCATGCATGGCGCAGAGGCCTTCCAAAACTACCACCAGGAACAAGAAACCACCCATGGAAACCCGTATAACTTCTGCGAGAGCCTTTTTAAATTGATGTAGTAAGATTTCGAGGAGTTTAATAATATGGGCCTTGGATCTCAGAGAACACAAACATGTGATCTCTACGTAAACAAGAGAGCCTTAGGGAGGAAGTAACAACACTAGGAAGGAAGCCCCGCGAGTTCTTTCCTTTAGTCACAAGTTAGCGTAAAAAAAACAACTTTGCACTACACCTGTCTGCCATTTCTAGCCTGTCTGTCTGTCTGTCTGCGTAGGGCCGTGGTTGAGTCACCTTGCTCAGCTTACAACAAAGTTTAAATAGCTCGAATTTTAGGTTTCATCTGGGATAGGAGAGGAATCTAATTTGAGCAGATTAAGTGCTCGGTCTCACTGAGGGTCGTATTTTAAAACATTTCGTCGCCCAAGTTCATATATTTGACATGGCTTTCGTAGGAGCTGTAGGTCTTTCCAGGGGTAGTTTTATGACCCTGGTGCTAGTTTGACCCTTCTGTGCCATGAACCTAAAAAAACACTCACGAAAACCCGACTGATCTCCTCTTTGACCTTTCGAAATAGTTGATGTGAGAAGCGATGGTGTCTTAAAATACGGCCCTCATATAGGATTGGATATCGTTTTAATGTGGCATCTTATGTTATTCTTTATAGTTGCATCATATTGCGAGGCATCTATGTTTGTTTGACTATTGATTTGATTCCTTTGCATTAGTATGTTGGGGAATATAGTAATGTTATTAATAGTGATCTGCCACCCTCCCTGAAGAGAAAGATGTATACAGTGAGTGTGTCCCGCCTTTTCTAACACACGGTTCAGAAACTTGGCGACAGTTTTACAGTCCAATACAGCAAGTTCGTAAACTCTCCAACCAAACACAAAATACCACGAAAATGCCTTGTTTAGTGTTCGGCGTTGATATAAAAAGAAGGAAATTATATAAAACCACATAGGAAATCTCTTTAATATCTGGTATTGTGTAGACATAACGGATAATTGCGGAGGAGATAGTTTGGCTTGGGCGCATACAATGACTGTGTTGGACTGTCTAACTGGAGGCTAAGAAGCTCACAGAAGAAAAATGGTGAGAAAAATGCTGATTATAACGGTACTAAAAAAGAAGGTGGGAAAAGGAGGAATATAAAAAGGAAAAGAGAAACTGAAACAAAACCATTAAAAAAGAAAGAAAAGAACAAGCTCTAGTCCGGCCCAGATATGAGAGAGAGGGAAGCAAGCATCGTGGAACATAGAGAAGTCAAAGAAAGATATTTTAATGACTATTTAAGAATGTACTATGGACTTGGGCAGATTATCCTCATAAATCCCCACCTTTTTTATACTTTTTTGTCTGCCAGAAAGTAAAGGTCTCATCTCTTTATCCACTTCTTAAAACAATGCTGTGCTTCTTTACTATCTGCTGAGCAACAAGACCTCTCATCCTAACTCAACAGTCATCCTTGCAAATCCTTCATGTTTCTTCATGCTATGCGTGGAACTGATAACAGACGGACAACGAAACTAACAGAGAAGCAACCCGGAAATTGCAGACGTCAGGGCTGACAGAGGACCAGGCGAAGAGATGGCCGGAGCAGGAAGGACTGTGGTTGGTATTGTCAGATGCTCCCATCCCTCACACCAAATATTTCCAAAGGCCAAAAAGGAAGTTAATCGAGTTCTAATGAGTGTTCTTTTAGATTCACGGTACAGAAGAAGGCTCAGATTACCACCAGGGTCATAAAAGTAACCCTGGAAATGCCCAAAACTCCCACGAAAGACTAGTAAATTACGTGTTCTTGGGCGCAGAAATGTTTGAAAATATGGCCCATTCACACACTAGCAACAGATATACTGAATAGGTCAGAGACGTTGGGAAAGACCTTTACTCTGAATTGATCGAATGTTAATGGCTGAAGATGATTCTCTCTCTCTCTCTCTCTCTCTCGGTGACCCAGTTTTCCTTATAGCCTCGATCTCGCTGACCCACTTTTTATTTTTTTCTGTCTTGGTGTGTTTGTCAGTGTGCTTTGTGTGTGTGTGTGTGTGTGTGTGTGTGTGTGTGTGTGTGTAATTCACCCACGGCCTGATCACTAGGTAGACTCGTCATCGCCAGCAAGTACCCTATTGATTAGAGTCATTAGACCAAGGCTCTTTAGTCGATCTCTGTGTTGCTGGAGCCTTCACACACCACACAATCCATCCTCCTTGCTCAAGGGGGTCAGTAACCGCCTCTTGTCAGTGGAAAAATACCAGCCGGAGCGCGGAGCTCGAATCTCCGCCTGTAAGACCGTAAAGCCTGGCAGCGCGGAGCTTTACCACTGAGCTACCGGAGCGGTGTGTGTTTGTTCATATTAAAAAGACGAGAAGAAAAACGTGACCCTATTTCCGGGGTTGGGGCGAGGGAAGGCAGGTTATTAGTCGTTTTAATTAAGGCCGTGCATGACGCAGTTTAGGCGAGTTTTCGGTTAAATTTAAAAAAAAATGGTTGAGGGTCGAGAGGGACTTTCTACTTCCCATAATATTCTTTGCTGCATCTTCCTTCCTTCCTTCCGTCAGTCTTCGTTGGAGGATATTAATGTTGTGTTTCTAATTTTTTATCATGCAGGTTATTTGTGTTTCTATTTCTTCTTATTATGTGTTTTTTTATTGTTTTCCTTCCTGCATCTTTTTTTTTTTCTTTCTCTCATTTATCTTTCTGCCTTTTCCACTTCCTTTCTCTTCATTTTCTTTTCTTTTTAGTGTTCTTCCCTCAGCTTACTTATTTTTTTTTTTATCTCTTTTATGTTCTTGTTTGCTCCAGTTCTTGTTCCTTTATTTTATCTTTCCTCTCCCTTTCTTTTCTTTTTAATTGTCATCTGCTTATCTTGTTCTTACTTTTTTTGTGTGTGTGTTATTATTTCTGTTCTTGTTCTCCTTTATATCTTAATGCTTTTCCCACCTTCTTTCTCTTCTTCTTCTTCTTCTTCTTCTTTTATTTAGCTTGTATTTTTGGGTTCACGTTCTTCTTTCTTTTCTTGTTATGTATTTCTAATCTTCCTGCTTTTCCCACCTTTTTCTTTTCCTCTTGTTCTTCTGTTAACGGTTCCGTCTTCTTCATTAATCTCGTACGTCTTTTGATGACTCCTCTTTTAACTATTTGTAGGTTTAATATACAGATCTTTGCTTTTTCCTCTTCAAGTTATTCCCTTTCTTCTATTTCTTGTTTTTTCCATCATCTTATTAATCTCCCAATAGTTGTCTTATGAGAGTAAAGTTGGGAGTATACGCTATAGCTATGCATGGGGGCGGTGTTCATCTCCGTTACGTTCTTTCCGTTCTTTGTGTCCGTGGTGGGAGAAAACCCTGGGAGAAAACAGGGAACACATTAACCCGACACAGGGACGTAGTCTTTTTTTTTTCTTTTTACGTCTTCACCTATGGCGCCGGTAGGCCTTCGTAGTGGGGCCTGATGGTCGGCTCCAGCCCGGTGTGGTTCAGGCAATTGTTTATACCGGGTTACCATAGTTTACTGTCCCCAGATATCCCCAGGTGTACCCCTTTATCGACCAGTCCGTAGGAAAGGATGAACGCTGCAGGGCGCATATTCTTAGTTAAGGAAGCTAACCACTGCAGAAAAAAAAAACTTATTACCGGTATATTTTACACCTTAAAATTTTGTAAGTGTAACATAATAGGCTTTTCTTTTCCCTTTTTCTTTCTTTTTTATATATATTTTGCTGTACATGGTCTGCCTCCTCTTGCATTGATTAAAAAAATACAGGTATATTAGGCATCTTGGCGCAGGTGTTATGCTCATTAGACCTTCACGGGCAGGTCTCAGTAGCCGGGTTATGTACGTAAATATTTCGCTGTGCTTTCTAATGCAACAAAACCCTTTCGTGATAAGAGATAACTAAACTACAATCGCCGGGTTAAAGGATCAGTATCATAACCCTTGATCCGTGAGCTGACTTTTTTTCTCATTAGTATGCAAGGTCACATTCCAAAGGTAATCTGAAAAACCACTATCATCCATTAATTGATATCTCGATGGAGGCTTTGATAACTTTGCTCTTCGTGGGATAGAAAATAAAAAAAGGTATCAGTCGGAACCGTGTGATAAGCTTTTTTTGGTTGTTGTTTATATCTGTAACCAAAGCCAACTTGACAGATTCCGAGCTAAAATGTCAGACGCTGTTTTGACTGATAGACGGGTGTCCTCATCACGGCTCGCCTGTTTCATCATCATCATCATCATCATCATCATCCAGTGTTAGTCATATCCTATTACTTCTCTAACTATTTCTATCTGGTGCACTCTTTCCTGTTCCGATAAAAGTTATAATATAATTTTTTCATCTATGACACCTCTCCACCCGAAGTTGACCTCTCTTTTTGGACACTCCTTTGACCTCTGTTCGGGACGTAGCAGTGAGCAGTGAGTAGCGGGCTTTTTTTTTTCATTTTTGTTTTTTGCGCCCTTGAACTGTCTCAGATGTAAAAAAAAAAAAAAAAAGAAGAAAAAAAACCCCGTCTGCCCTGACTTCTCCAGTCCATGAGTTGCCATCACTGTTTCCTCCTCCTCCTCCTCATCATCATCATCATCATCCCATCCAATAGTCCTTTTTCATTGTTCCCCAACCCATCCTTATCGATTGCACTCTTTATCTTGCTTCGTCAAAGGTTATAATTTCACCTTTCCACCTAGCTGGTTCTCTGTCTGCCCTGACATCTACAATTCATGGGTTGACATAGCTATACTTTGGTTGTCCGCCTGCTAGCCTAATCAGTTCCACGTGTGATAGTTCCATACTTGCCTGTGTCACATTTCCTCGGTGTTCGCTATAATAGTTTGAAAATTAGCTTCTTGCCTATCTCTTCTCAGTACTTTCAGACGCTTTCGGCTCACAACAACTATTTCCAAAGGCCACAAAGATGACTTGGGTTCTCATGAGTGTTTTTTGCGTTCGTGGTACAAAAGAAGCCTTGTCAGACTATTACTAGGCTCATGAAACTACCTATGGAAATCTTACCCACAACAACAATCTCCGTGAAACCCTTATCCAGTGTGTGTGTGTGTGTGTGCACAGTGTGTTTATAAGGCATGATACGTTTGAGAAGATGGGTCATGATGACTGTTTTTTTGTTTTGTTTTTTTTAACGTTTAGCAATACTTCCCCTCCTCCCCTCTTACTGATGTTTCTTTTCTTCCTGTCTGCCTGTCTCTCTGTCTGCCTGTCTGTCTGTCTGATGGCAAGCGGCCGTAATTAGTTTCCCCAAAGCGTCCATTAATTAGGGTTAGTGTGGTATTGTTAATTAATGAGCGTTCCAAATTACCTTATCCGGGGTTATTATTATTATCATTATTATTATTGTTATTATTATCATTATCATTATTATTGTTATTATTGTTGTTGTTGTATTCGTCATCGTCATCCTCTGTTCAGGCCCGGATCCAGACCCCAAATCTGACATGCCAGTTTTGTCAGAATCTTGTTGCGGTTTATCGATCGAGCGCACACAAAGCCAGCTGGGGCTCTTATTATACTAAATAATTTCGTGTTACCATTAATATATTTGTCATCGCTATAAAACATCCAATTTCTGCTTAACCCGTCCGCTTCGATTGGCACGGATTTCGCCTTCACTGGTAGCCTGGTAACATATGCTCCCAGGTCCTTCTGTGCCTCTGTGGTGGGTAGTGGAGTGTTTCCCTTGTGGTATTGGTGTGCTGGATTTCCCCTCCGAAGATGCATGACCTCACATTTTTCTTCACTAAATTGGAGCAGCCACTTCTTGTTCCACTTCTGTAGCTTGTTAATGTCTTCTTGTAGGAAATCCGCATCCAAGGGGTTAACAGAATAATTTGCGGACCAACTAGGGAATACGTTGGATCTTGGCGGCAAAATCTGACCGGTACTATATGGCATCGGTCTGGATCCGGCCCTGCTATTTACACCAAGAAGCCATTCAGCAACAACAATGACAACAACAACAGTCTAAAATAGGCCTACCACGGCAATGAAGGAAACGTTTGATAATGATGATGATGATGATGATGTAGTAGTAGTAGTAGTAGTAGTAGTAGTAGTAGTAGTAGAAAAGTAAATATATAGTTCACTCGCGCCACTATACAAAACAGACAATAATAAAACTAACAACAACAGCAACATCAATAAAAATAATAATAATAATAATAAAAGTAATAATAATAATAATAATAATAATAATAGTAATAATAATAATAATAATAATAATAATAATAATAATAATAGTAATAATAATAATAATAATAATAATAATAATAATAATAATAATAATAATAGCAGCGACAATAACAACAACTAGCGATCATTATAGCGGCGACGATTGCAACACTGAATAATGACGTAATATAACAGCTGTACCTGTGACCTATTTATCTTCAGGTGGTGGTGGTGGTGTGTGTGTGTGTGTGTGTTTGTATGTGTGTGTGTGTGTGTGTGTGAGAGAGAGAGAGAGAGAGAGAGAGAGAGAGAGAGAGAGAGAGAGAGAGAGAGAGAGAGAGAGAGGCCTACCTTACCTATACATACATACATACATACATACGACCTTACCAACAGCTTACTAACTTACTCTCTGCTCCTTCTCTTCCCCCCTCTCCTTCCCTCCCCTCCCGACCTCCCTCCTTCAGTGAACTAGAACTTGCTATTGATCGCCGGGAAAAAGCAGAAAATGAGGGCAAGCAGTAAAAAAGAAGGAATCGACGTTACCTTTATTATTATTATCATTATCATTATTATTACTGTTGATACTACTACTACTACTACTATTACTACTACTTCTTCTACCATTACTACTACTACTACTACCATTACTACTACTACTACTAAACGGGCCTCCATCTATTAGAGTTGCGTTGTGAGCGGTATATTTTCTCATATCCTTTCACAAAGCAATTCATTGGCTCCACCCCGCTAATGACTGTGGCCGACAACCATCTTTATTTAGTATTACAAACCTTACTAAACATATTTTTCTTAAGCTAACAGAGCTTGTGGTTGATACGACTATCAACCACCGTCGCCTCAAAGTCCTACTACTACTATCCCTGTAATATCATCATCTCACTATTCAACGTAAACATAATCAATACATACTACACCTACATATACATATATACACATAGTCGTCTTTTATCGACAGGCCTTCATTATAGTCTTGCCCCTCCCCTCACCTCTACACACACACACACACACACACACACACACACACACACACACACACACACACACACACCATCATCATCATCATCATCATCATCATCATCGATCCTTTTCACAGTTCACTCGTGCATTGACCTCCTCGTCTCACTCATCTCAGTAATTAATAGCTCGTTGGGCGCGACTTCAGGTGGACACGAACACTTGCTAATGAATGCTCCGGAGTGATTTACGGATATGACCACTGGCTAGCAATAGATGACTGATGGGTGTCACGAAATTCGCACTTTTGGGGGGTTAATGCCAGAGTTGATGATGATGATTTGTGTGTGTGTGTGTGTGTGTGTGAGAGAGAGAGAGAGAGAGAGAGAGAGAGAGAGAGAGAGAGAGAGAGAGAGAGAGAGAGAGAGAGAATAATGACCGAATGACTGATTAATAGGTCAAGCTTTGTTTTAAGGCAGACATTTTTTTTACCTTATTCGCCTAAATGCTGCGTTCATCTAGTCAGTGCCCCATCAGTGATCTGCATAGGCTAATAGACAGTGATAGAGGACTTATGTTAAAGCTCAAGGGAAGAGGAATCACATATGAAGGAGAGGAATTCCGAAATGTACATACTAGTGAGAGAAGAATGAAAAAGTGAAGATATTGGTTAACCCGCGCATCAGAAAGTGTGACAGAATAGGAAGACGTTGAGGGGCTGAGATCAATTCTGGTTCGAGAAGTGTCTTGATTCTCCCCTCATGGCTGCCATAGGAAGGAAGGATAGTATAGTTAAAGAAAAGTTGTTCCAAAGTGTAGCTACGTATCCTACCACTGAAAAGGATGAAAGAGTGAAGACATTGGTTAACTCAGGCATAAGGAAAAGGGATAACATCTGGACGAGCTTGACTACCACGAAAACAGCAATTCTAGATGCCATAGGATGAAAGGACAGTAGGTAATAGAGCTAAAGAGTAGTTCGAAAGTGTACGTATCCTACCAATGAAAAGGATGAAAGAGTGAAGACATTGGTTAACTCACGCGTAAGGAAATGGGACAGCATCGTGACAAGCTTGACTACCATATAAATAGCAATTCTAGATATCAACAATGGAAGCAAAGATCTCACTCACTCATCAACTCTTCTTCCTCTCCCTTCTGCAGGATGTGAGGCTGGAGGCTGACGCTACGGAGATCAGGATCACCGTCAACCGAGCTGATGACGACAAGAGCATCAGCATCACGGGTGGGGAGGACGCGGAGCGCGGGGTCTGGGGCAACAAGGTCGAGTTCATCCTCTCCTGCCTCTCCTTCGCCGTCGGGCTGGGCAACATCTGGCGCTTCGCTTACCTCTGTTACCGCAATGGAGGAGGTGAGCGATGGGGATGAAAAATAAGAGACAGTGTTCGTAAAGTAAGAATAATATAAAAGGGAGGGTATAGGAGGATTATCTCTTCAAGACCTTTGCTTCCGCCTCTCAACATCAATTATTTCCGAAGTTCAAAAAGGAAATCAATCGAGTTCTCATGAGTGCTTTCTGAGATTCATGGTACTGAAGACGGGTCACACTACCACTAGAGTTATTAAACTACCTCTGGAAATGCCTAAAACTCCTAAAAGCTTTGTCAAATAAGTGTGCTTGGGCGCCGATTTGTTTAAGAATATGCCCCTTTAGCTATCTGTAGACGAGAATCCCTTTGGTATTCTTCCGTTCAGAGTCTAGAAGGACATTTTCTTTCCCTGAAGGTGCGTTCCTCATCCCATACGTCATTATGCTGCTGGTGACGGGGTTGCCGCTCTTCTTCTTCGAGCTAAGCCTGGGCCAGTTCGGGAGGGAGGGGCCCATCACCATCTGGAAAGTGGTGCCACTCTTCCAGGGCGTTGGTGTGGGCATGTTCATGATCGCCTTTTTCATCGCCCTCTACTACAACGTCATCATCGCCTGGGCCTTCTTCTACCTCTTCTCCTCTTTCACGGCCACACTCCCTTGGCAGTCCTGTGACCATTGGTGGAATACAGATGCTTGCAAAAGGTGAGTGATCCTACGTTTAGATGGGATACATTTGGAACTACAGTACCCTCCCGAGTTTCGCGCTTGCTTCGTTCCGCAGGTATAGCGCTAAACTCGCGGATCGCGAAACTCGGGGATCGCGAAACTCGGGGTATTGAAAACACTGAAAAAACGCTCATTTAATCCGGCCCGTGGAGAAGCTGACTTTTTTCCCACTTTACTCCCTTGTTATCTCAAAATATGTACCGTGTAAAAAGGAAGAAAATGTGAAGAGAGAACGGGTCGTTTTGAAGCCGCAGCTGAAGGTGGCTGGCTGTCTTACGCCTGGCTGACAGTTCAGAATACACGCTTGTGACTGGGCGAGTCCGATGACGTCATCGATGGCGCTCAACCAATCAGCGGCCTCTAACTATGACGAAACGAAAGCTTTGTGAATCTGAAGTCAACGTTGATAGTTAAGTCATTAGTTTGTATAGCTTTTATCGCAGGCCATTAACACGCATCTCTATGAATCTCGCCCCAGCACGTGTGAACACTCACGCAACCACTAGTTTCTCTAAAATTTTGTACAGAGATTCAAAGTCGGATGCATTTCACGGGAAACTCATCGAAATTCTAGTCAGAAACTCAGTCATCGGCATGTCGGTTATTTTCTCGTGAGGTTGGTAAGTTGTGGTCACAAGAAGAAGAGCGTGTCAGCTGATCGGTTCAGTAGCTATCCGCGTGTTTTTTTTTCCAGTACCACAATGAGTTCCACAAAGCTAGATAAGCTTGGAGTACCCAGGTTGAGAAGGTCTTGGACTTGAGTCTTGTCCAAGCGTAGTCACTGCATTATCATGTCTGGGTCCTCACTGCTAAGTTCTCGTGGCATTTACTTAACGTAGCTCGCTGTAACACTCTCCCTTTGTCTCCAAGGTAACCACTCACGAACCAACAAATGCGTTCTTTTCATTGTTTTTCTTTTTCTTCAGCAAACATAACAAAGCAAACTCTGCAACGTCTGGATCCATTGTTTGTTTTGTTTTTCAGCTTATATATCCCAGAATACAACAGTCCTCTGTGTGACCAAACTTGAGGATAAATTTGAAGCAGAAAATTGTCGGAGGTGATTTCGGTGGGAAATTCCCGAGAAACTAGTTTGTGTGCGCGCCTTTAAGCTGTGAGTGTCACACTGGGCCTTTTTCCTCCAACCGCATTGGCGATACGGGCAATCGGCAACTCCAAATTTCCCGGGTGTGCTTGTTCGTATTCACAAAGTAAACAAAGCAGTCGCCCTGTATCGATTACATAGTGAACAAAGCAGCTCTGCCAGTCTACTTTATGAGTTTCTTGGTTGGCCATTTTCCACTGCTCCTCACTCCTCAGCCACTGCCATCGTCTGTTTGTTTATATACAGCCGCGCGGTTGCTCGTACCCCCAACCGTTTTTCATCTGTACAGGCAACCGACAATTCACTCCCGGTTGGGCGCATGGGCAACCTCGGTTGCCAGCAGCCCCATCAGTTGGAGGAAAACGGCCAGTGGTGACACTTCCTTAAGGAATCGCACTGACGCCGACGGTAGGTAGATGTGATCTGTACATGTCAAAGCAACGCGAAACTCGGGGCAATAATGTGCAAAAGTCGGGATGGTAAGAATTTAGGTCTGAGCGCGAAACACGAGGATCGCGAAATTCAGATAGCGCGAAACTCGGGAGGGTATTGTAGACTGCCATTCGATGTTTTTGATTGGATACATTTCGATTTAGACCGCTGTTTTATGTTTTAGATTGGATATATTTCAAAATAGACCACTGTTTGATGTTTTGGATTGCAATGGATGCATTTCAAATTAGACTGCTATTTGATGTTTTTGATTGAATGCATTTCAAAACAGACCACTGTTTGATGTTTTCTATTGGATACATTACAAAATAGATTGAAATTCGATGTCTGTCATGGGATACATTTAAAATTGGACTACTATTTGTTGTTTGTGATCTGATACATTTCAAATTAAACAACTATTTGAGGTTTTAGATCGGATGCATTTTAAATTGGACTGGTATTTCATGTTTGTGATTGGATACATTTTGAATTAGACTCCTATTTGATGTTTGGGATTGGCTACACTTTAAATTGCACTGCTATTTGATGTTTGTGATGGGATACACCTCAAATTAGTTTGGTATATAATTGATGTTTTATATTGGATTCATTTTGAATTATACTTTTATTTGATATATGTGATGGGATACATTTCAAAATAGACTGCCATTTGACATTTGTGAGGGGATACATTTGGAAGTAGAATGCTATTCGATGTTGTAGATTGGATACACTTAAAATCAATCTTCTATTTGATGTTTGTGATGAGAGAGGAGGTTCCTAATTGTCGCTTTCCTCGCTTCAGGTTTGACACTAAGAACTGCACGGCCCACGAGGGCATTATGTCAAATAACGGCACCTGCTACGTCAGGGACCAGGTGAACTCCTCCCAGTGGAACCAGCTCAACCAGACGGCAATGGACATGAAGCTTCCCGCCGACGAGTTCTTCCAGTGAGTGAAATTTGAACTGATGAGGCATTGTAAGTTGATCCAAGCGATGCACACACAAAGATGCTTACATGCGCACACAAAAATTTGGGAGATATGATTCACCACAACCATTTCATATTTATACTGAAATGGACAAGAATAACCAAATTATTTTTTTCTCTCTCTCTCTCTCTCTCTCTCTCTCTCTCTCTCTCTCTCTCTCTCTCTCTCTCTCTCTCTCCCTACAGTAACTTCATGCTGGAGATCTCGCAGGGCTTCCACGATGACGAGGGACATGGCCTGCAGTGGCACCTCTCCCTCTGCCTCATCCTCTCCTGGATCGTGGTCTTCCTCGGGCTCTTCAAAGGTGTCTCCAGCATGGGCAAGGTACAGTACATCACCCTCCCCTCAAGTCCCTCAGGTTAGGTGTCAAGGGTTTCTTCCTTAGCTGGTAATACTGAAACTGATGGTGATGATTTTATGATTTTCCGTGAAGCTCATGATCTGTCATGTATAATAGTAAGATTAATAATATGTAACGTGTAGGTTGGTCTTGCCTCTTGCAGCCTCATAATATTCTTGCGTATCTTCATGTAGACGAAGACAGACAAAGACTCCTCTTTTTCCACAGGCCGTGTACTTCACCGCACTCTTCCCCTACACTGTACTCATCATTCTCTTCGCTCGAGCCGTCACTCTGCCTGGCTACGTGGAGGGCATCACCTTCTACATCACTCCCAAATGGGGCCACCTCATGAAGGCCAGGGTGAGTGTGTAAAGCCTCATGTATGGCAGGTTGTAGTGTGCGAGGGTGGCTACTTATTGTGATGTACGTAAGTAAAAAAGTAAGCTATATCTGTGCATGGTCTCAGGGCTCATCTCTGTCACATTGGCCCTTAAGCTTATAAATTGTTGTGATATGGGGCTCTGTGAGGGGGTGGAGGTGTGTGGTGCGTGACAGGTAGTAGTGCGAGAGGATGGATGGTGGAAGCTAAAGACTGATTGAATGTATATGTAAGTTGAGAGAATACGCTCTATCTGTGTGTGGCCTCAGTGCTCATCTCCATTGCATTGGCCCATGAGCTTGTTAATAGATGTGGCATGAAGCTGTGTGAGGAGGTGGAGGTTAGCAAAGGCAGTATATGATGTGTCTTAGCTGGATATGGCACAGAGCATTTTGAGAGGAGAAGAAAGGTTTTAGAAGCAAACACGTTATCACTGAGTTGAGTTTGTGGATTGGTTTGTGTGAGAGAGAGTTGAGGTTAGCAAGGGAGGTGTATAGCATCCTGGAGTGTAAAGTCTCAGTTGGATATGGCACAGAGCATTTTGAGAGGAGGAGAAGAAAGAAGGAACATTATAGAAGCAAACACATTATCACTGAGTTGAGTTTGTGAATTGGTTTCTGTGACAGAGAGTGGAGGTTAGCAAGGGAGGTGTATGGCATCCTGGAGTGTAAAGTCTCAGTTGGATATGGCACAGAGCATTTTGAGAGGAGAAGAAAAAAGGTTATAGAAGCAAACACATTATCACTGAGTTGAGTTTGTGGATTGGTTTGTGTGAGAGTGGAGGTTAGCAAGGGTGTCATCCTGGAGTGTAAAGTCTCAGTTGGACAATGTATTTAGATCTGTATGACGACTTTCTGGCTGGCTAACGTGCTATTGAAGTGATGAATTGATGATGATGTTGATGTATTTAGATCTTTATGATGACTTTCTGACTGGTTAACATGCTATTGATGTGATGATGGTGATAGTG
Source organism: Eriocheir sinensis (assembly GCF_024679095.1). Taxonomy (NCBI): domain Eukaryota; kingdom Metazoa; phylum Arthropoda; class Malacostraca; order Decapoda; family Varunidae; genus Eriocheir; species Eriocheir sinensis. The sequence continues at coordinate 9,905,581 of NC_066559.1, forward strand.
ATGATGATGATTCTGGCAGGTGTGGGGAGACGCAGCCATGCAGATCTTCTTCTCGCTGGGGCCGTGCTGGGGTGGACTCATCACCCTCGCCTCCTACAACAAGTTCAACAATAACTGTCTCAGGCAAGTCAGTCTCCTACATGTAATTCCTCCTCCACTGTTCATTCCTCCAAGGCTGATTGCACTAACACGACATTAGTAACACTTGAAAATTAATAGGAGATTGTAATTAATAAGGATTTTATTATTCAACTATAAGGCTTTAATCAAGTTCTTTGACACGACAACGGGATAGTACTAAGGAATCGGCTGTTTAGTAGAGGCCAAGGGTTCTAGCACTTATGTACATTGGAGGAAGTATGATGATAACCCTTTGAAGGCGGCAGTATTTGAAGAGTAGCTCCCCCAAAATGAAGGGTTTATTTATAGTCACTGTTGACCATAGGACTGTACCGTAAATATAGCCTCGCCGCATAGTAGATGTTTTAACTATCGTTTATATATAGATTCTACCACAATCTGAAAGTGTTGTAATACAGTCATCCCTCAAATAGTACCATTTCCAATAGTTCGGTTTTGGTTTTATGTGGATTTTCTAAGATTTTTTAGGATTTTTAAATTTCCTGACGAGCAGGAAATTTAAAAATCCTAAAAGATCTTCATGACAATCCGTATAAAACCAAAACCGAACTATTGGAAACCGTACTATTTGAGGGACAACTGTATTTCTGCCATACAAAACTGACTGACTGAATTTTGGACCATCTGTATAGAGTTTCACCACTGTCTTAGGGTTGATTAAGTTTGTAAATACCTACCCTGGAATGGCCTGTTTGAGAAAGGTCTGTGCCCTTAACTGAACCAACTCAATGATAAATTAAGATAAAACTACACTTGATTATCTTCCATTCCTTTAGCACAATCTCTTTTCCTTGATTATTAAATTCCCTTTGTCCAGGATCACTCACAAATTAAAAGAAAATTTATCTTAAACTTACCTATATGATTTTTTGTGGGAGGAGTGTAAACCTCATAATGCCCCTCTTTATATATGGTATTTAACCCGGTAGCAGCGGGGATCATGTCTCTTAATGGTCCCTCTAAGCAAGAAAAATGAGAAAAAAATCATCCTCCACACAAACCATTTCATAATATATATCAAAGCATTTGTGATCAGTTTATGTATCATCTTTTTTGGGGGGGCTTTATATCATGGCACAAATTTGGCCCGTCGCTGCTACATGGTAAAGCCACAAATTTGGCTCGTCACTGCTACAAGGTAAAGCCACAAATTTGGCCCGTCGCTGCTACACGGTAAAGCCACAAATTTGTCCTGTCGCTGCTACTGGGTCAAAACAGCCTTTTTAGTGACTGGGAAACTTTTCTTCGATATTTAGGACCAGTCCCACAGTTTAACGCAGGCCATTGAAAGCACCCAAACCAAAGTGTGTTCTCCGTAAGTCAAGGTTTCTACTCAACACCCTATACTGAGGTTTCCCACGTGGTGTCCTCAGACTTCTATCCTTCAATACCAACACCAAGCACTATGATAAGGAATTTCCATGGTACGAATTTTGTGTTTAGGTGAGGAGCTTACAAACTTGCTGTGTTGGACTGTACGTGGAACCTTCCCGTAGTTCATGCCAATCCCTAAGCCAAGTAAATGTTTTGTCCGTGTCGGCTTCGTCTTTCGTTGCCGTTTTTCGCCTTCGTTCTAGACAGACATTTACGTCTAACCTCTTTACTCACCCCAGGGACGCCATCTTCATAAGCGTCGCCAACTGCCTCACAAGTTTCTTCTCAGGCTTCGTTATCTTCGGCATCGTGGGCTTCATGGCAGACTCAATGGGTGTCCCCGTGGAAGATGTGGCTGCTCAGGGTGAGTACCAACCATTGTCCCGGAAATTTGACAGACATAATGAATGTATCGGACAGGTTGAGTGATAATAAGAGCGAATCAACTTTACTAACTGTTAACCCATCCACTGTGATTGGTACGGATTTGGCTTTCACTGGTAGCCTGGTAACATTATACTCCTATGTCTTTCTCTGCCTCTGTGTGGATAGTGGAGAATTTTTTACTGTGATGCCAGGAGTTTGATTTTAAGGATATTAACATGACTAACACTCATTATATTAGCATTCACATTACTGGAGGACATTAACATTGCTAGGACTGTTACTTGCCCCATATGAATAACAGAATACAAAATTAACAAATGGTAAATGATCCGTTTTCAAGGCCTGCCATGTGTAAGCTGACTGACTGGCCTCTCATAGTTCTTGACCCCGTGGCTGTGGATTTCCTACCAGAAGACATCACCGAGCTACAAGAATGGAGCAAAAAGTGGGTGCTACAATTCAATGAAGAAAAATGTAGTCCTGTAACTAGGGAGAGGATATCCATCATACCAATACCACATGTGAAACACTCCACTATCCATCACAAAGGCAGAGAAAGACCTGGGAATATATGGTACCAGGCTACCAGTGAAGGCAAAATCCATGCCAATCGCAGCAGACGGGTTAATCAGTCATCATCTTCAACCATTACTAGTTCACTGCAGGACAAATAATGGCATTTCTCAACGGTCTTCACTTCTCTGTCTGTTGTTAGTGTACTCCATCCTGCTCTGGCAAAGGCTCTAATTTCATTTCTCCACCTGGTCTTCTGTCTGCCCTGACTTCTACAATGTCTGGGTTGCCACTGTGATACTTTGGTTGTCCATCTGTTATGAGTTCCATGTATGATGTCAACTGCCGAAGTCCAATTCTTATTCTTGATGGTCATCTTTGTATATTTGTCTGCCCTGACTCGTATGATGTTGCCAGTCTGTTACTTCCAATGTCTGTATATCATCACCTCTACACATGACATGACCTTCCCAAGTCCATTTCCTATTCTGTCATCAGTTGACCCGTCCGCTGCGATTGGCACAGATTTGGCTTTCACTGGTAGCCTGGTAACATACTCCCAGGTCTTTCTCTGCCTCTGTGGTGGATAGTGGAGTGTTTCCCATGTGGTATTGGTATGCTGGATATCCCCTCCCAAGGTGCAGGACTTTACATTTTTCTTCATTGAACTGTAGCAGCCATTTTTTTATCCATTCCTGTAGCTTGGTGATGTCTTCTTGTAGGAAATCCGCAGTCAAGAGGTTAAATTCAGTTCTACACATTATATGACCCTCTGAAGTCTATGTCTTATTCTATCATCAGTTTTACACATGATACCTAAGTGAAAATGATGCTTATATAGTCCATTTCTTACTCCTGATGGTCATCCTTGCAATATTCTTGTGTTGTGCAGGAGCCGGACTGGCCTTTGTGGCGTACCCTGAGGCTGTGGCCCGCCTGCCACTCTCCCCGCTGTGGTCCATCCTGTTCTTTGTGATGCTGCTGACGCTTGGCCTCGGCTCGCAGTTCACCATCGTGCAGACTGTGATCACCTGCCTCGTGGACTTCCTGGGGATTCGCAGGCATTACAAGTGAGTCTCCCTCTCGGTCGCTCTTCTCGTCGTCTCGCTCTCTCTCATTCTCCCTGACCATCGCTCCTCCACCTCCTTCCACTTGCTCCTCTTCCATCTCTCTTTGTCTCCATGTTTCCTTTTGTCTTGCCCACTGTTGATATTATTACTATTATTATGATGATTTTAGTAGTAGTAATGGTGGTAGTAGAAGAAGTAGTAGTAAATGTAGTTGAACTATTGGTAATAAGTCTAATTATTCTTCTTTTTTGTATTCTTTTTCTTCTTCTTTTTCTTTTCTTCTTTTTCTTCTTATTCTTATTTTTTTCTTTCTTCTTCTTCTTCATCTCATTATTATTATTATTATTATTATTATTATTATTAGTAGTAGTAGTAGTAGTAGTAGTAGTAGTAGTAGTAGTTGTCGTCGTAGTAGTAGTAATAGTAGTAGTAGTAGTAGTAGCAACAGCAGTAGTAATAGTAGTAGTAGTAGTAGTAGCAGCAACAGCAGTAGTAATAGTAGTAGTAGTAGTAGTAGCAATAATAATAATAACAATAATAGTTATAATAATAATAATAATAATAATAATAATAATAATAATAATAATAGTAATAACAATAATAATAAAACTCGCCTGCTGGGGTTGTCCAAGGGCCCCCCAAGAAAGCCTATAAGAGCTATAGGCACCACCTAAAAAAAAAAAAAAAAAAAAAAATAAAAATACCAGTAGTAGTAGTAGCAGTAGTAGTAGTAGTAGTAGTAGTATCATGATCACCATTACTAAGGTCCTCCGTCCCCCTCGCAGGAAGACATGCATGGTGGTGTGCCTGGTGGGGTGTGGCGTGGGCCTCACCATGTGTACGCGCCACGGCATGTACATCCTGCAGCTGCTGGACAACTACTGGGACCTTCCGCCTCATGATCGGCTGCATTGAGGTGAGACACGCTCCGACACAACCTAAGAGCAGCGCATTTTCCTTCTTTCTTTTTTGTTAATTTTTCCCTATTTTTCCTTTTTTTTTTAATTCTTTGATCGGCTGTTATGAGGTGAGCCTTCTGCCATAACCTTAGAGTTGTGGGGAGGGGGGGGCCTCTTCTCGTCTCTGTTTTCTTCGCTTTTTTGCTAGTCTTTTCTCTCGTCTCTCTATGTTCTTACTTCTTTTGTTTATTTTTCTTTGATCGGCTACATAGAGGTGAGATTTGCGCTTCCTCTGTGTCGTATCGTATAAGTAGTGTTTTTTTTTCCTTTTCCCACTTTCTTCTGTCGCTGTTCTCTCCGCTTCATGTTAGATTTGTTCAGTTTAGATGTGCATTGTAATTATTTGTTCCCTACCTCTTTCTACACTGTTTTATGATCGGCTGCATGGAGGTGAGACACACTGACATAACCTTAGAGTAGTGTACTTTCCTTCACTGTTTTGTTAATTTTTTCACTTTTTCTTTCTTTTTTCTTTGATCGACTGTTATGAGGTGAGACTTCTTCCGACACAACCTTATATAGTAATGGCTTTTTTCAATGGCTTTTTTCCTCTTCCCACGTTCTTCTGTCGCTGTTCTCTCCGCTGTGTGTTAGGTTTGTCCAGTTCAGACGTGCATGGTAATTATTTTTTTCCCTACTTGCCTTTCTCCACTTTGTATTTTTCACCCCGTCTTTCCTCTCTTTTTTGCACCTTCTCTCTGTTCTCTTCACTTAGTATTGCATTTGTTCAAGTTAGATATGCACTGAAGGCAGATGCACTTTTATTATTTATTTTATTCTGTTTTCCTATTATTCCTTTTTTTGTTTTTTTTTGTTTTTTTTCCCCATTCATCGGCTGCAGTGAGGCAAGACTTCTGCCGTGACCTTCGAGTAGTGTTTTCTTCCCTTCACTTTTTTATCTGTTTTCCTCGCTTTTTTTCTTTTTTTTTCTTTGATTGACTGCGCTGAGGTGAGACTTCCGCCACAACCTTAGATTAGTGGGGTTTTTTTTATTGTCATGTGATATTTCCTTTTATACATGCAACAGCCATTTCTTTATTCATTATTCTTTTGTTTCTTTTCCCTTCAATTTCCAAACGTTGCTTTCTTTTTGGGGCAGAGCAATGCCATCTATTACTTGCATTGATTCAGTCTACTCTTTGTTTTACTTCACACAGATACAAATCCATCATCATTTGTTTTTTCTATTCTTATTCTCGTTTACTCCGCAGCTCATCGCCATCAGCTGGGTTTATGGGTCGACAACTTCATGGAGGACATCAAGCTCATGCTGGGACATCTGCCTTTCCTTACTACTATTGGCTTTTCGTCTGGAAGTACCTCACCCTGTCAGCGTCTTCGTAAGTGACTTAACACATCTATTCGTATTGTGGGATTATCTTGAATCTTATTATGTTTATTAAGGTGATTCTCCGGAGCTTGGGTAAAAAAATGACTTTTCAAAAACCCGATAGAAGTCTTCTTTAACCATATAGAAATCCAGTAACACACTGCAAATGGCCCCCCCCCAAAAAAATAATAAGGGCTGATGATGGCACTAAAGCTCCATAGGTGTAAACAGGCTCATGATCCTCTCCTGTAAATACAACTCTGTTATGCTCTTATTATAGGTTATCATGCGTTTTCATATCTGCTTTCATTTGAAATACACAGAGCACATATGACAACACTCAGAGATAGAGAGAGAGATAGCCAAGCTGGGAGGGAAAGGCAGACAGTCGGCGAGGTATTGTCATAGAGGAAAGGGAAGGCACCCACTGCTGGCAAAACAAAGAAACCCTTTCCAGTGTAATGGCATGCCTGATGATCCCCAGCAGTGATGTGTACTTGAACACACTGGCAAAGGTGCAAGGGCATGGACCTAAGTCAAAGCGGTTCCACACATCGGGAGATAATTACTTCATATTTTTTTAAATTTTTGCAAGTTGGCCAACCATTCTTGCTGTGCATTATCACATTGAGGTGGTCAATAACCTCCACCAAAATCGTGGATTTGTGACCAAGAATGTGGGAGATATGATTGCGCAAAACTTTGAATGTCCATATCTCAAAACTATGTTTTTCGTAACTCAAAAAATTGCTGAGAAGCAACCGTTACTCATTTCAACTTGTAATCTTGGCAACATGTTGGTGGTATAGAGGTGAATGAATGGTCATCCTCAGATTCCAGTTTGTGAAGAACAAAAGAAATATGAAGGCAAAAAGCGCGGGAAGCAGGAGAAATTCTGGCGCCGTGACATCATGATGAAAAGGCAGAACGACATTACTTAATGGAAAGACGGTCTGGAAAAACTGAGAGTGACCGTTGATTTATATATCTCCAAACTATTTACAGCCCACTATTGAAATGGCTCAAGCTAATAATGTAGCCGTTACAAGCCTTAGAGTAATGGTAACAATGGATGACGTCACACATCATGACGTCATGATGTAGAACATTCATGGTCACATGAAAGAAGGAGAATGTTACTAGGTATGTAACTGTAATGTTTCAGCCTAAAACTTGCAATACTTTATTTTTAACAATTTTTTTTCCTTTTTACCAGAGTATCACCTTAACTGGCTGTTTAGTACTAATGAATGTCCAGGGTGGGTGGGAGGGGAAAGGGAGTAACGGAGGTGATATTCATGTGTGTGTGTATGTGTGTGTGTGTGTGTGTGTGTGTGTTTTTGTGTAAGACAGGTGGGTAAGGTGTGCTATCTGCTGGTAGTGTAAGATCCTAATGTTTGCCTCCTTCCCTCACAGGTCATCCTTATTTTCACCTTCATCGACTACTCCCCAAGCGAGTATGGTTCGTACAAGTTCCCGGTGTGGGCCGACGTGCTGGGCTGGCTCATCTCCTTCTCATGTGTGTTGGCCGTGCCCATCCGTGCCTGCTGGCTGATGGCTGGCAAGAGTGGACCACTCTGGGCTGTGAGTATTGTGTCCAGAGCCGTAGAATAGGAGAGTTTGGCTATGTTACCGAAAGAGCCATGCAAAATTCATATTGGTGTTGATATAATGGTGTTTTGGGGCTCTAGGTACCCCTTCAAGATCAATATGATAGCTAGAGCACAAATATAAAACACTATTGAATCAGCATCAATTCAAATTCTGCCCAGCTCTTTTGGTAACAACATGACGCCTGTGATGAAATTGGCCAAACTCTCGTATCCTGTGGCTTTGATTGTGTCTGCTGGTTGCTGTAACTTGTATAAAACCAACACAGCAATTAAGAGTGTCCTGGAGGGCTGCTGAAAACTTTGGTCCTCCTTTGAATGTCATCAGTCTCCTGCTGTGTGGCTCCATGACTCAAAACATTCACAACTCATCAAGCTGTGTATTTCAGTGTTGTTTTATTATCAAAGTGATGTATATCCATGCTCACTTTTTCAGTATCGTTCGTTGGGAATATTTCTCATGGAGGGATGGCAGTCTGTTTTCTGTGATATCATCTTTTGTAATCAGTTTACGTGCTCTGTTGAATTTTATCTTTATGGTAATTTTCAATCTCCCGACACAGAGGGTGCAGCAGCTGTGTCGTCCCGCTGCTGAGTGGGGACCGGCTGACCGCAGACGAGTAGATGACTCCACCCTCAACTACATTGACTCCAAGACACCGCTGGCCAACGGTGAGGAAAGCTTCACCACATTTGAATTTAGAAAGTGTACTGGAAAATTTTTGAATCGCTTGGTAATTCAAAAATTTGTTCATTCCAACGTATACAAAACATTTTCCATTCACAGATAGTTACTTGTTAAAATTATCTTGCAAGTATTGTTTCTGTCCCTCTCCCTGTTTTTTATTCTTACTTTACTGTCACTGTTGCTTCTATTTTTTATATCCATGCTGTTCATTGAGGAGACTGTTTGGGTCTGTATCATTTTTTTTATTTTTCATTGATGCCCTTTCATGTGTGTCAATAATAATAATAACAATAACAATACTCCTCCTCCCCACAGACGAGGAGCAGTACGAGATGGACCGTGAGTCTCCCTACCTCACGCGGGTGTCCGAGGAGTGGGAGGACGAGGAGGACGATGGGCTGCAGATGAAGGCTCCTTCAAACGCTAAGCTCTAAGCTGGGCATCACCATGAATCTGTAGCCTCCGTCAACAGCGCTGGTCTCTCTCTGCACATGACTGGGTTTCCACAAGGACAGGGATGGACCTCACTCGCACAGGGGTACCGAAGGGTGATCACAGTATACTCTGCACATCACGCTGCTTCCTGTGCAAGTGCCGTTATTCTGCGCCTCTACACCTTTAAGTTGACGTCACTGTCTGGGATGATCTGGCCAGCACTGAGGCTTTGCTCAACAACAGAATTCAACATTAGAGAACCATGAGTCAAAGAGGAAGTGTTTGGAGGTATATTACCGTTCATCTGAAACCAGTTCTCCCACGGTGAATTCAGCCTTGCTGCTCACTACAAGATGTTTAACGTTTGTAGGCCCAAAGCTGTGTGCTCGGTGACTGTAGGTGCTTGTGTGACACGCTTCATCTCGAGAAGGAAATGATAATGTGTCATGTTAGGCATTGGCACAGCTGTCCTTGCTACAGACTGTAACAAGGCCAAGTCCAAGGTTTCCACTGCGTCCCTCGGAGTCAACCTGCTCTGAGATGCATCACCTTGCTCTCTTGGCCCCAACAGAGATCAAACAATAGCCACAATACCCTGATTTTGTGTTCATCATGTCTTCTCTTCTTTACTTGCTGGTGCTGATTCTGTCTGGTACCACTTTTATAACAGCTACCACTATAACTACTACTATCACTACTACCTTTACTACTACTTCTACTTCCTCCACAACAACTACAGTACTACTACTTTCATTACTCAACAACAAATCCTACCAATTCTTCTACAACTACTGCCACAAATTCTTCTTTCAATCGTTTATCTGCTGTCATTACCCTAACACCACAGTTCCTGATGCGTGCTGAAGCGGTGTCAAAATGCTCTGCCAGTAAGATTATGTAAATCATTCTGCAGTTGCCACACTCTACCTTCCAAGTCAAACATGTACATGAGGCAGACGCAAGCCAGGGAAAGAGAGAAAGAAAGGGTTGGAGAGAAGAAAGAAGCTACCTATTTTTTGGTGCCAGTCTAGTTTGCTGTGTGTGTATGTGTGCATGTGTCTGTGTATGTGAGAGGGAGAGAGTGATAAGGGGAGAGGAATATTGCTCATGCTTATGGGAAGTAATGAGATAGCAATACAATACCCTTTCAATATAAGAGAGAGAGAGGCCGACTTTCAGTGACCTCGTTTCATCTTTCTCGCACAATAATGTACTCGGATAAAATTCATGAAGAAGAGTAGTCTTGACCCAGGCGTCACATATACTACTGCATAGATCCATTGATGCTGTGATAGTCGTAGAGGAGTCAGTTCTTAGAGCACACCACTTAGAGAGAAGACAGAGTGAGTGATGTGAACTATTGCTTTGCCATGTGACTGCTCGGAAGAAAGTAATGAATGGGAAGGACTGAGTGAGTGTGCGATAGGAAGATGAAAGAAGAAATGGGAGATGCAGAATGAGAGAGACAAAGTAATCGAATAGGAAGAATGAAGTGAGAGTGAGATAGGAAGATGAAAGAAGAAATGGGAAGAAATGAGTGAATGAAGCCAATGGGAAAATGAAAGAGGAGAAAATAGCAAATGAAGGACATGGTGAAAGAAATAAAGCATGGGAACAGGAGAGAGAGAGAGAGAGAGAGAGAGAGAGAGAGAGAGAGAGAGAGAGAGAGAGAGAGAGAGAGAGAGAGAGAGAGAGAGAGAGAGAGAGAGAGAGAGAGAGAGAGAGAGAGAGAGAGAGAGAAAATACATAATGAAAGAACTAAAGCATGGGAATAAGGGAGAGAGGGACTAAAGAGATGATAGAGAGATGAAAAAACAGAAAATAGTAACAAGTATAGAATGAAACAAAAGGAAACCGTGATGAAAGAGGAGAGGGAGTGAGGACGAATGGATAATTGTTAAAGAAAGATGAACCAGTGAATGCCAGATGAAGAACAAGAAGAAAATGTATAGTGAATGGAAGGATCTTGAGCGAATCATTGAATTGAGAATGGAAAATAATACATGAACAGAAATCTTGAATGAAAGGCCAAATGAATGGAAGGTGAAGAGTAAAAGTTGAATGCAAGATTGAAGGGAGAAAGAAGATAGTGAAGGAAGAGGAGACCATGAATGCAAGATGAATGAAAAAAAATGATTGTAAGAGAAAGTAAAAGAAGAAGAGATAGTGGACACAAAATTAATAAAGAGAACCTATAGCTTGTATGGTAAATAAATATAAGAGAAGATAATGAATGCAAGAGTTAAGGAAGAAAAGATGATGAATGCAGGATGAATTAAGAAAAATAAAACATTGGAAGGGAAATTAAAAGAGAAGATAGTGAATGAAAAGGATCGAGATGATGAATGCAAGATGAATGAATGAAGAAGAAAACATTGGAAAGGAAATTAAAAGAGAAGAAGATAATGAAGGAGTTGAATGCAAGATGAATGAATGAAGAAGAAAACATTGGAAGGGAAATTAAAAGAGAAGAAGATAGTGAATGGAAGAGGATCGAGATGATGAATGCAAGATGAATGAATGAAGAAGAAAACATTGGAAGGGAAATTAAAAGATAAGAAAATTGTGAAGGCATGAGTGACGGGACAGAGAAGATCATGAATGCAAGATGAATGAAAAATAAAGAAAGCAGTACCTAGGTTGGAAGAGAGGATGAAGGACTGAAAGATGTAGGGAAAAAAAAAGTACGTTTGTAGGTGAAAGCTATTCTAACTTCCTATTATTTAGAATGCAATTATTTTCTGTGTGTGTTCATTCATAGACGTTTGTGTTTTAATATATTTTTACAGGATGAAATTAGTTAAGAACGTAAGCTCGAAGGTTATGTATTTTATCGCGTTTTATTACATGTTCACTTATATTTAAAGTTAAACACGTCCCAATGTATGTATTTTTTGCACACGATGTTTAATGTGTGTGTGTGTGTGTGTGTGTGTGTGTGTGTGTGTGTGTGTGTGTGTAAAACCGAGCTCCCCTCCCAAATATCTGTAGGTGAACATATCGCATCTAGCAGTAACTAACGTATACAGTAACTCCATGTAGCCTGTATCTCCTGTACTATACCTATTCCATACACGACGAGTACTACTACATGTAACTTTCAGCAGCCTGTAAGAGGGTCGCCAGAGGGCCTCGCTACAGACTATTGGGAACTACAGACCCCATAGTGAACTAGCGTCGTGTGGTTCTCAGACGTATTACAGCTACCCTGCAGTTTTGTTTCAAGCGTCCGTTAAAATCTCATAAGCCATTCGCAAGCCTCATAGTAGTTCTTAAGATCGGTGTACGTGCCTCCTGCTGTCATAGTATTCATTTATCTGTTTGAGAAGTGGCGGCCCAAGGAGGATCAAGGAGTCTATCGCAACCCAGAAGACCCATACGTGTTCGAAACCGCTTAATTTAGGGTCTCATTGCGCCTATACTCGGAAAGGTTATCTCGTGGGAAAGCTGTTGAGGTCTTAATGGGCGCTTTTCTTTTTATCCTCGTGATAGTCTTACAGGGAGAGCAAAAGTCATTATCTAACTGTTAACTCACTATAGTATTTTCATTTTAAACTGGCCGGTGGGGTGTAGGCCCCACATAGCTGCCATGCACACTCTCAAGACTCCTCGCTTCCACTCATATGTCAACTATTTACTAACTTTATATAAATGAATTTAATTAAATATTTGGTAATCTAATAAGGTCATATAGTGTTAAGATTGTTAGTTTTCAGGATAATAACAGATTTTGTATCAATACCATAACACTTGACATTTGTATTCCAACGTTGTCAAGTGTCCTGGTATTTATACAAAATCTTTGTTATTATCCTAAAAACTAACAATCTTAACACTATATGACCTTATTAGATTATTCAATTATTTAATTAAATTCATTTAAAGTTAGTAAATAGCTGACATATGAGTGGAAGCGAGGAGTCTTGAGTGTGTGGCGGCTATGTGGGGCGGGGTTGACCCGCATAGGCCTACACCCCACCGGCCAGTTTAAAATGGAAATACTATTGGTATTTTTTTGTCCTTCCTTTTTATTTATTCTTCCGTTACTGTCAGTCTAATTTTCGTACTCATCACTGCTCATCGAAGGGACACCGTTTGGGCCCATAGCTACTATCCCTTGATGCCCTTTCATGGATCTCAATAATAACAGTAGTACTAAATTGCACCATGAATGGGATAATGGCCTTGAGAACCCGACTAATCCGACCGTGTAACCTCTGAGAATAGTTGTAAAGAGACCCGATCGAGAGCGTTTCGAAACACGGATTTGGTTGAGCTAGTTCGGAGCAAGGATCTCCCAAGCCCGTATTCTTACGTATCGACGCCTCAGTTCGCCCGTTTGAAAAGCCTATCCTAGAAGCTGCTGGGATTTTCATGGACTGTTTTGATTCTAGTGATAGTTTTACCCGCCTTCTGCATATCTTGAACGGGAAAAACAGCCATGAAAAATCTGGCCAGTCTCTTCTGTGTCCTTGGAAAATGGTCCTAATGGCAGCCCTATACGTTTAAGAATATTGACCCTGGTCCCTGTAGACTCCTTGGTACGGAGGCGGCGCGCGGCCCATAGTTGTGCACGTTGAAGAGTGGGTGTGGTTTGGTGGTGGTGGGTAAGGTGCTGCTAGTATGTATGTATTAGCTGTTAAGCACGCTATTTACATATTCAAACCTTAGAGACAGATAATATAGTTTTCTAGACTATCCTATAAGTACAAGAGTGTGTTTGCGAGTTTCTACTCCATTCCATTTAGGACACAGATCAGGAAGGAAGGCAGAGAAAAAAAACTGAAAGGTCATTGAGCTCGAGTGTTTGAAGAACCCAAATGTCAAAAGTAGTCAAAATCAAGATTGATATAACGCTGGAAATTGAGGATATAGAAAAATAATGAATAAAGTTTAAAAAAGAAAACATTCCTAACTTCAACCAATAGCCTATTAGTTTTACGCCACACAGCTCAAGTTACCAGCGGTTGTTGTTTTCTCTCGTTTCCTCCCATGAATAATACTAAATGGACTGGTACGTATAAATTTGCATATATACTCTTAACTGATGATAACCTCTATAGCGGGTGGTGACGTCGTTCCTTCAGTGGCCACCAGAGGGCTTGAGGCCAACGCTATAGTGAACCCAAATTGGCGAGACCGTGTTAATTCGCGTTGGCTACCACGGGTCCTTTCCTCCGCGCCGCCCTACCACACCCTAAGACCTATCCCTTCATCTCATATGTTTCCTATAGTTAACATATGAGAAGAAGAGACAGGTGTTGAGGGTGTGTGGCAGAGCGTCGGGGAGGAAAGAACCCGCGAGGACCAAAGCACAAACGGTCTCGCTTGGTTCCACTATAAACAGGCACTGAAGGGGAAGGGGGAAGATATTAAGGTAGAACTATTAATTATCATACGGAGTGGCTTCCAAAGACATATTATTATTATTATTCGGGAAAGTAATGTGTGTGTGTGTGTGTGTGTGTGTGTGTGTGTGTGTGTGTGTGTGTAGATGGTTACACAGGTTAAAAATAAGAGTAAAATCAGGTCTTCATCGCTCAGGACCTCTTTTGTTTATTATTATTATTATTATTATTATTATTATTATTATTATGGAGATGACGTGTTGTGGCCATTATTGTTTCGAAGTGCCACCTGTTGAGAATGGAACGTACGTAATGTGATTCGAACACTACCACTGACACACACACACACACACACACACACACACACACACACACACACACTTGACGACCAACTTCCCATGCCTTACATTCAACAGCATATATACATATTCGTCTTTCTCGAAATTTTCTTGTACAATACGTATATAAAAAACAAACATATGGAGAAGAATATTTTCAAACTTACCATTTTCTGTGATGGATCCGATCGAGCTTCAATTTCGTCAATATTTCGAACAATCAAAACTACAACTGCAAAAAAAAAAAATAATAATAAATCAAGGTGAATTAAATGGTCTGTTAGAATGGTGTTTGTCTTGCCTAAGTTTGAAAGCAATGTAAAATCTTCTAATTCAAACTGCGCCTTTAATTTATTTGTTTTCAGTTCGCACGAAACTTGACAAGGGAGGGAGATATGTGGATTGCAGTTCAGGGGGGGTATTCTCATGCATTCCATCTCCCACATCAACTATTTCCAAAGGCCGAAAAGGAGATTAATCGGGTTTTCATGAGTTTTTGTTTTTTTTCACATTCACGGTACAGAAGAAGGGTCATGACACTACCCCTAGTAGGGAGGTCGTGATTAGAAAGATAGATAGACTCAAAGTTACTAAGGCGCCAGGGCCAGATGAAATTTTTCCCAGGGTATTAAAGAATGTAAATCTGAAATCAGTGGCAGCTAACAGCAGTTTTTAGGAAGTCGCTAGACACAGGAGTGGTGCCTGTTTCATGGAGGAAGGCACACGTTATTCCAATATATAAGAAGGGAGACAAATCTTCTATACAAAACTATAGGCCGATTAATTTGACGTCAGTTATAGGTAAAATGCTTGAGTCAATAAAAGCAGATAGTATATTAGGGACCATATTGAGAAAATTTAATTCACGACTCACAGCATGGGTTTATTAAAGGAAAGTCGTGCCTTACTAATCTTTTATCCTTTTACAATAGAGTATACGAGGCAGCTGACAATGATGAGAGCTACGATGTATTTTATCTTGATTTTAGTATATAAGGCCTTCGATAAGGTACCTCACCAGAGAGTGTTAAAAAAATAAAGTCAGGGCTCATGGAATAGGAGGGAAGGTTTATGATTGGATTAGGGCGTGGATTAGCGACAGGAAACAGAGGGTTACCACTAACGGTAAGAAAAAAAAAAAATCGAATGGGATAATGTTATCAGTGGGGTTCCTCAGGGTCAAGTTTTAGGTCCGCTTTTATTCATTATCAATACATCAATGACATAGACAATGGGATAACCAGTGACAGGTAAATTTGCGGATGACACCAAAATAGGATACACTATTAGGACAGGGGAGGATGCTAGAGCACTGCAGGAGGATCTCAATAAACTCAGATTAGTCAGAGAAATGGCAGATGAATTTTAACATTACCAAGCGTAGCATACTAAGTGTAGGAACACGCAACCCATTACACGGGTATAGTTTAGACTCCACAGCGATAGGCAGGGCAGAGTGTGAAAGGGATTTGGGAGTGTGTGAACTCTGACCTAAAACTAAGGAAGCACTGTAGCCTACTATTAGTGTGAGGAATAGGGCTAACAGGATTTTAGGCTTTATTAACAGGACGGTAACCAACAAAAGTGCAGAGGTCATCCTCAGACTCTATTTAGTGTTAGTTAGGCCACACTTAGATTATGCTGTCCTGTTTTGGTGCCCACACTACAGAATGGACATTGATTGATTGATAGTTTATTGTTGCAGGTAAACAACAAGGGAGAAGGGAGGAACATGCCATCCCAACCCCCAGGCAGTACAGAGTGTGATTATACAACTATTAATACATGTGAAGGTAGCACCATGAAACTAAAAAGATACAATGGTAGGAAGGAAAGCACAACAAGGGAGGGGGCGGTACCTCCCCCTGGACAATAAGACAATAAAATGTGGGGACGGAGAACACTGCCCAAGCACTAGATGGGAATGAATACAGAGATAGCAACTTGCTCAGTGAACCCTACACTATGGACCGGAAACTTGCCCCAGCCCTGTCATTAAGCCGCGAATTTTGGAAAATCAACCGCTTTGGTGCGAATCGCCATAACTCCCTCACTTCTGGGGCTACAGAAAAGTTATTGGTATCAATCGACGGCAAAATGCATGGGCTATATATTACATTAGCGACCGGGCTCGAAAACCGATTCAAAGAGTCGAAAATCGAATAAATTCGCAAAAAATGACTCTGAAAAAAAACGTATTTTTGAGTTCCCAACCTTGAGACCCACTCATTTTTTGAGAATTTCAAAACACTTATTTGACAAATGATTTAGCCCTGCCAATGTAGCCCCTCTTGGCAATGTAGTTTAACCAACTCGAAGGGTTTTTTGATAGCTTGATTCTAATTCGTCTTCGAACCGTCACAAAAATAACCTGTTTTCCGGCCCTTTTGCCGCGATTTGGACACGTCCTAGTTTTTTGCTTATAACATTTTTTTTTTATTTATTTAGTGCTTTCCAATTTTTTTCTAATTATTAATCCGTAGTAATAAAGCTTTTATTTGCCACCAAGCACGCTTTCCTAGCTTCAGTAGTTTTTGCTCGAGCTCGACCAGAAGTCGCGACGAACATTCCCCGAATCTGACTCGATGTCAAGCGCCGCGACGAAAAACCTTCCTGACGCCACAAAAATTCATATATCTGCATAAAAAATCACATATGAACACTTCAATATGTTGACTACCTTGTATTAAAACCATTTTAAGATAACTATGTATAAAAAGTGACTACTTTTTATAATCATTTCACTATATAAATCATCCTATATTAAGCGCCTTATTATACATGTTATTTCTTATTTTTTTAGTATTATAAGGGGGGAGCATGGAGTCTCGCAGTTTGAAGCCACTAAACTGTGAGTCGGCCATATTGTTCAAGCCGAGGAGTGGCCACATGGATGTACCTCCATGAGCGGCCGGCCAGACCACGTGTCCGCGTGTGACATTTCATGAGGGTTCGTGTGGCAGACTGGCAGTACATGATTGCTGCTTACAATTTTCTAACTAGTATTTGTAAAGGAGACAGCACATCTTGATGATGAATTGTCCTCAGCGCATTTCTTGGTAATGATGAATACATGATGAATAAATAAGTGTTTTGAAATTCTCAAAAAATGAGTGGGTCTCAAGGTTGGGAACTCAAAAATACGTATCTTTTCAGAGTTGTTTTTTGCGAATTTATTCGATTTTCGACCCTTTGATTCGCACCAAAGCGGTTGATTTTCCAAAACTAGCGGCTTAATGACAAGGCTGGGCGTGTCCGTTCCATATGTATAGGGTTCACAGACATATAAGTGAGTGCAGGTACGATCCAACGATAGCTTGTTTTAAGAGTAGACTTGATATATTGCTACATGGACGAGGATGACAGGTAGCGGGGGGAAATCTGGAGCTGCCTTGTGGAGGCCATTCGGCCTCTTGCAGTCTCCCTATGTTCTTATGTTCTTATATGTTCTACCCCTTGAAAATAATATTAATCCCCACAACCCCTACGAAAGCCTTTGTCAAATATGTGGACTTGGGCGCCGAAAGGTTTGAGAAAACGAGTCCTTGAGTAACCCAGTATTGAGGTACTGTTATGCCACTGGTAGAAGTTATTCCTACGTGGATGTTACTCCCAAGATATTAGTTAGTATTTTCACGACACTTTCGGCTCTCACGTAGGCTACATCATCAATTTCCCAAGGCCGAAAAGGAGATCAATCGGGTTCTAATGAGTGGGGTTTTCTTTTAGGTTTAGGTACAGAATAAGGGTCAAACTACCACAAGGGTCATTAAAACTACCCCCGGAGATGCCCGAAACTCCTTGTCTCTTATACGTAGTATAAGAGAGTATTGCTTGACTTATTTATAGTTATATGAATATGCATGGTAGGCTACGCGTATATGGTTGCAAATCAGTTATTAGCTATGTCTCGGTGTTCCAATTAAACCAGCCCGTGTGTGCTTCGAGGTGGCCGCCATTCCATACCGAGCCATTGGTTCGAGACTGTGATTACTGATTAGTTGTGTTTGCATTTTGAGCTGAGGGTCTGGAGAAGGTGGAAGGCTGAGCGGCGTTCCTCCAGGGGGCCGTTCGTCACCACCTCTTGACGCCATTGGTGTTTTGGCATTTTGACGGATTCCAGTTGCAGTCGACCTAGAAGAGAATGAACCTTCAGCTCCATGTTGAGGCAAGCGGTGAAAGTCGTTTCGTTGTATGGGAAGGCCGTGGGAACAATTTTGTTTGGATAAAGGGGTTGAGTTACATCGGTCATAGGGTCGTAGTATTCTTAAACAATTCAGAGCCGTTTTATGACCGTGGTGGTAGCTGGACCCTTTTTCTGTACCATGAACCTAAAAAAGAAGCACCCATTTGAACCCGACTAATCTCCTTTTTTCTGCCTTTGGCAATAGCTGAAGTGAGAATATCGACCATAGTTTCGTCAAAGTGAAGGTTGTTTATTTGTATGTGAAGGTACGTAGTATGAACAATCTTGTGTGAATCGGTCATAATTAAGTTTCGTCAGAAGAACACTTAAGAACATAATGTTATGCCGGACGTGTTACTTGGGTTCCGTGTCGCCGTCAGGAGACTCCGTGGAAGGGAGATATGTAAACACTTTGCACAGCTTCTGTAGTTTAATATTCTTCCTTAGTAGTATACTTCACTCTGACTCTTCACTTACCACTAGCTTACTATGACTGGGACTGGTCCTCTCTCGCCCTCTTCTCCTATATATATCCAGAACAGTACAGTCTAGAATGTTACAGTATATTTTAGATCATACAAGAACATGTAGCAAAAATATATGCGAGTTGGCATCACTTCCCGCCTGGCGTCTGGCCGCGCCTCAAGTGGACGGCTCGCCTTGTTCCCCGCCCCCCTGCTCGTTCCTCCCGGAGCCTTCTAGAGGCCTATGGTCGCCGGGGGAAGCTTCCAGCACAACAATAAGAACATAAGAACGTAAGGAGTCTGCAAGAGGCCGGTTGGCCTATGCAAGGCAGCTCCTGTACACTCCACCCCACCTTACCTCACCATCCATGGCTTTATCTAACCTCTTCTTGAATGTATCTATGGTATTGGCACCCACAACATGGCTCCCAAGCCTGTTAAATTCCATTCGTCCACAACTCTATAGGTGAACCAATTCTTTCCTATGTCTTTGTTGAATTATTGCTACGCGTCCAACCTGGCTCTTTTACTATCAAAATCTTATCGACTTCCCCTTTATTAAAGCCCTTCATCCATTTATAGACTTCGATCGATCAAGTCTCCTCGCAACCTTCGCCTTTCTAGAGAGTGTAGATTTAAATGCTTCAGCCTGTCTTCATAAGGCAAGTTTCTCACCTCCTGAATCATCTTTGTCATCCTCCTCTGTACAGATTCTTACATCTTGATATCCATTCTATAGTAGGGGGACCAGAACTGAACTGCATAATCGAGATGAGGTCTAACTAGTGCTAAGTAAAGTTTGAGGATGACTTCAGCACTCCTATATATTGCTTACGGTCCTAGAGACGAAACCCAGTACTCTGTTTGCACAATTTTTAGCCTGAATGCATTGAGCCCTAGGACGGAGGTCAGCACTCACTAGGACTCCTAAAAAGTCTCTCATGCCCAGACCTGCTTAGAGGAGTGTCATTTAAGGAGTAATTGTGTGAGGGGTTATTCCTGCCTACACTCAGAATGCTACACTTCCCGACATTGAATTCCATCTGCCACTTCCCTGCCCAATCATATATAGTCTGTCAAGCTCATCCTGGGAGAACGCTAGCGGCCCTGTCCGACTGGATTACTCTACCGATCTTGGTATCATCTGTTAACTAACTTACTGACATCACTACTAATTCCTGTATCCAAGTCATTGATGTAAATAATAAAAAGCAGAGGACCCAGCACCGACCCCTGTGGGACGCCACTCGTAACACTGCCCCATTCAGATTTTTTACCATTGATATGCACTCTCTGCTTTCTCCCACTAAGCCACGCCCTGATTCAGTTCAAAACTTTCCCATCTACACTGTGAGCCTGTAATTTTAGTATTAGCTGGTGATGGGTAACTTTGTCGAACGCTTTACTGAAATCTAGATACAATATGTCATAGTTTTCATCTCGGTCAACCGCCTCGATTACTTTAGTGTTGAAGGACAACAGGTTAGTAAGGCAAGACCTATTCTTTGTGAACCCATGCTGTGAATTATGAATTAAATTATGCTATTCTAGATGTTCCCGAATGCTCCCGGCTATAATTGACTCCAACATCTTTCCTACAACTGATGTTAAGCTAATTGGGCTATCCGCAATGACTCTGCCCAGTACCCAGTCCATACAAAGGTTGAAAAGCGATGGGGCAAGGACACAGCCCTGCCTCACTCCTGCATTCACGGGAAAGAAGCTGGACAAGCCCCCCCCCCCCCCCCCACACACACTTCACAGCACACTGTCCCAGAATATAGGCCAGTCAGCAAACCAATAGTCCTCGCAGAAATCCCACAGAGTCGCAGAAGATCCCAGAGTGCCTCACGATGCACTGAATGAAACGCCTTCTTGAGATCGACATAGGCTGCAAGCATCCCCTGTCGAAACTCACGTCGGTGCTCCACCAGTACGCGAAGCGCTAGGATACGGTCACTGTCGGTCAGTTGTTGACTTACCAGGCGTGAACCCAGACTGTTCAGGTCTCTGCAGCTTCAGCAGCTGGCTGTGAATTCGCATCAGCAATAGGTGGGCAAGCACCTTGCCTGGCACACTAAGTAGTGAAATACCATGGTACTATGATGGTAGTCGTTGCAGTCTTGGCGGTCCCCTTTCCCTTTCCAGATAGGGATGACCAACCCACTCTTCCAGTCAGGAGGAATAGTACCGGGCAGTCAAGACCGCATGCAACCCACGGATCATGGCCTCACCTCCAGCTTTGAGCAGCTCCGCACTGTTGTTACAGGCGCCAGGTGCCTTCCCACCCCTCAACTTGGCCACAGCCTCTCTGACCTCGCCCAGAGAGGGTGGGCTTTCGTCAATGGGTGGGTAAGCATCCGCCACCTGCAACAGCAACTGGAAGCTGCCCACGTGGAGGGTCCGCCATGTACAGTTGCTCAAAGTAGTCAGCCCAACAAGCCCTCTGCCCATCCATGTCCGACACGAGGCAGCCGTCAGCTGTTCGGATAGCGCTCACCTGAGAGGAAGACGGAGCGGAGCTTCTTCAGGGCTCGGTAGGCAGGTCGGAGGTCATTCGCATTTAAATGGCCCTCAACCTCCTCGGCAAGACTCCTGACATACCTCTCCTCGGGAGAGCTCTAGTCCTACATGACAGAGCCCTGTATTGGTCCCGGTTCCCAGCAAGTCTGGCAGTGCGACTCTCTTCGATATTCTCCAGCGTCTCCACCGAGGCAAAGCCACTCCTAGATCTAGGGCACTCTCCAATGCACTCCTTGGCAGTTTGCAGAGTCTCACGTTTGAAGGTATCCCACAGTTCTACAGGGTCCTCCAGGGTGCCAAGCTTTTCAAACCGATTTGAGACTGTCACTGCATACTCCTGAGCACATGCCAGGTCCTTCAGCCTCTCGAGATGGAACACAGTAGTGTTGCATCTCGAGATTCTTCTTGACCTGACATGAAGCTTGAGTGTTGCAACAACAAGCCTGTGGTCAGCTGCAAAGAACTCAGCACTCCGGTAAACCCTCCCGAAATAGGAACAGGTGAATACTAATAATAATGTTATGCTCCACTTGTCTACCCCTCACACAGGCAGACAGGTGCTCTCCCAATTACTTAAACTGGGCTCGCTATGGAAAACACAGTGCTCCCACGAGGCGGACAGCAGACACAAAGACACTCCGGCGGACACACTCGCACACACCCACAGAGCACACAGCGAGGCACAATTAAATACAGGGCGGACTTTCTTGGGGTTTACTAAGCAATAGCACGTTGTACAATCCTTATAGTCCAAGGGGGAGGCAGTCAAGGCACAAATCACAGGCGATTAAGTCCTAAGGCACAGAGCACAGGCGAGCGCGTCCTTTGTCTTCTCTCCGTCTCCACTCTTCCTCGCCGCATGGCGTCCCTCTCCAGCCCGCCCCCTCAACGGGGCCGCAGGGAACCCTCATTACGTCACGTGGCGCCAATTACAATTTAAACTAAGCTAAGCCTTGGCGTAACACTACCCCCCCCATAAGCGCAGGCGACCCGCCTCGCCAACTTAACAAAACAAATAAAACATAACTGGGGAACTAAACAAATCATTCTGTATCAAAATCTGTAAGCCATCCTGGCCTCCTCCTCTCACGTCTTGGTCGTCGCGGTGGAGGTGAGGGCGAGTGAGAGGCAGCGGGCTGGTCCAGGTCACCAGCAGAGCCGGCCTCCAGGTCGGCGTCTCCACCTGCCTCCTCCTCCACATCATCCGCGACCTCGACGTCCACCGGGTCAAGTTCTGCCCGGTCCTCCTCGTCACTACTGGGGTAGTCAGGGTCCTCCTCAGCGCCAGTACCCCAGGAGTAACGGCCCGGCCCATGGTAGCGCCAGAGCCGGTCAACGTGGACGACAGAGGAGCGTTTGCGGCCCCTCCTGATGCGGTAGGTGACAGCGGACAGGACTGCAATCACCGTGTAGGGCCCCTCCCAGGGACTCTGCAGCTTCGGTGATAACCCTTTCTTCCGGCGAGGTTATGCAGCCACACTCTGTCACCCACCGCATACTTCACGTCCCGCATGCGGCGATCGTAGTAGTCCTTCATCGCCTGGCCTGCCACTCTGAGCTTGCCGCGCACCTGGTGATGGACCTCGACCAGGTTCTCCTGCAGCGCGGCAGCGAAGCCAGAGGTGACAGTCGGCAGGCCCACGTCCGGCCGCCCCGTCGCCAGATCCACGGGGAGTCTGAGCTCGCGGCCAAACATAAGACGTGCGGGTGTATAGTCAGTGGCCTCGTGCACAGCGGACCGGTACGCCATCAGCATTGCGGGCAACTTGACGTCCCAGTCCTCCTGGTTTGCCCCGCAATACTTGGCCAACTGCTGTGCGAGTGTCCGGTTGAACCGCTCCACCATCCCGTCCGACTGCGGGTGGAGTGGCGTCGTTCGGGTCTTCCGCACTCCCAGCAAGTCGCAGCACTCACGGAACACACGGGACTCGAACTCACGGCCCTGGTCTGAGTGCAGTTCTGACGGCACACCGAACCGGGTGAAGCACTCGTTTACTAGGACACTCGCCACTGTTTCAGCCTCGTGGTTCGGGAGCGCATACGCCTCAGGCCACTTCGTGAAGTAGTCCATCACGACGCATACGAAACGATTGCCCTGGGCGTCATGGGCAGCGGGCCAGCAATATCTACAGCAACCCGCTCCATTGGCGCCCCCACGCTGTACAACTGAAGCGGAGCCCGATTCCGGCGTGTGGGGCCCTTTTCGCACTACAAACGTCACAGGCCCGACACCACTCGGAAACGTCGTTCCGCATACCGACCCAGTAGAAGCGCTGGCGGAGACGTTTAAGGGTCTTTTTCGCCCAAGTGGCCACTAGTAACACCGGCGTGCAACTCCGTAACACCTCAGCACGCTTTGCACGGGGTACCACCACTACCCAGGCGTCTCTGCCCACTCCGCCTAACACCTCCCAGCGCTTTACTAGCACTCCCCACCGGTCCAACCGCAGAGTCTCCCACTGGTCGACGAGGCACTTAGTGGCAGGACTCTCCGCCGACACTTCCTCCCACCGGGGTCGCTCCCCGCTGGCCCTGAGCCAACGCACTACAGGAGCAAGAGCGGGTCTGCGCTCTGTGCCTCACGCCACCGGTCGTTGCCTTCAGTGGCGTTGGCAGGCACTGTTAAGCGTCGGCAAACAGGGTCAGGGTCCTGACGCGCCTGGTGAGTAGCTTGCCTCACACGGGCTCTGACTCACGGCGTCAGGTCCTTCAGGGACGGAATGTGAGCTACCTGCCTCACACGGGCGTCGAGTCACAGGGTCGGGGTCCTTGCTAGCACAGTGAGAGCAACCTGCCTCACACGGGCGCCGGCTCAAACTATCGGCGTTGCTGTGCACACGACCCGGGCGGTGAACAATCCGGTAGTTGAACTGCTCGAGCCTTCCCAACCACCTCGCCAGCTGACCCTCCGGCGCCTTCAGTGTTTTCAACCACTGCAGGGCAGCGTGGTCGGTCCGGACGGTGAACTCAGCGCCGTAGAGGTACGGCTGGAAGTGCTCGAGACTTTTTACTACTGCCAGCAGCTCCTTCCTGGTCACGCAGTAGTTGCGTTCAGGCCTACTGAACTTGGCGCTGTAGGCCACCACGTGCTCCCTTCCATCCTTCACCTGCGACAAGACAGCCCTGATGCCCTCCGCACTGGCGTCGGTGTCAAGCAGGTAAGGGAGCTTCGGTTGGGGTACGGCAGGACCGGCGCCTCCACAAGGGCCCTCTTCAGGCCGTCGAACGCAGCCTGGCACGCCTCGTCCCACTCGAAAGGCACTCCTTTACGAGTGAGGCGGTGTAGGGGCGCCGCGATGGTGGCGAAGTCCTGCACGAAGCGACGGTAGTAGGTGCATAGACCCAAGTAGCTCCTGACCTCAGCTACGTTAGTGGGCCGAGGCCAGTCTGCTACTGCTGCCACTTTCTGCGGGTCTGTGCGCACGCCGTCCTTGCTGACGACATGCCCCAGGAACGGCACCTCGTACTGGAAGAGGGAGCACTTCTTGGGGCTGAGCTTGAGGTTAGCCTTCCTCAGGCGTTGCAGGACCTCATCCAGCCTCCCAGCTCCTCCTCGAAGGTGCCTCCGTAGACGATGACGTCGTCGAGGTAGATGAGGGCCGTCCTCCACTGCAGGCCGTCCAGCACCCGCTCCATCAGACGTTCAAAACAGCCAGGGCGTTGCAGAGGCCGAAGGGCATGACATTAAACTGCCACAAGCCCTGCCCGAAGGAAAAGGCTGTCTTCGGCTTGTCCTCTTCGGCCATCTCCACCTGGTGGTAGCCCGACTTCAGGTCGAGCGTGGAGAACCACCTCGCCCCTACCAGCGCGTCCAAGGTGTCGTCGATCCTCGGCAGGGGTAGGAATCCTTCACAGTCACGTCATTCAGTGCCCGGTAGTCCACACAGAAGCGTTGTGTGCCGTCCTTCTTTTAACCAGGACTACCGCTGAAGACCACGGACTGTCGGACTTCTCGATCACCCCTGATTTGCCAGGTCGTTGACGGTGCGCTGCATCTCCTCTCGTCGGGCAGGTGCGATACGTCGAGGGGACACTTGATGGGCGCGCTGGTTCCAGTGTTGATGCTGTGTTTCACCAGCGACGTGCGGCCCAAGTCCAAGTCGCCCCGGCTGAACACGTCTGAGTACTGCGTCAAGGTGTGGCGCACCCTTCCGCCTGCGACTCCGTCAGGTTAGCGGAGCCCCTGAGCGCCAGGTCTTCAAGGAAGTCAGGCAGCACTCCCTCCGCAGGCGTAGACGCACTCTTCGACGGCTGTTCAGCTCGCTCCACCTCTTCACATGTGCCTAGTCTGGCACCAGCGGGTAGTCGCCGAGCCTCGTCAGAGAAGTTAGCAACGAGTACTGTCACTAACTCCTCCCCGCTCACACGAGGCTCCTCCCGACTGCCACACCGTCAGTCAGGTGCAGGTTTTCTGAGGGTTCTACTATGCCTTCCGCGTCGTGCATCACCCTCGACAGTCGACACTGGACTCGTCGCTCCGTCCTGGGGGCAAGGTGCAGTCGCTCGGCCGTCACTACCTCGGCACAACCGACTTCCGGAAGCCAGGGCACCTCTTGTCCGTGCACCCTCATCCGCTTCCGTCCAAAGTCGATACATGCGCCAGTCTGCACCAGGTAGTCAAACCGAGCAAGCCCTCTTCATCCAGGTCGGCGGCGTCCACTGGCAGCCGCTCTTCGGCGCCGCCCACGCCGACACGAGCCACTACAGGCCCCTGGAGTGCCACGCAATGCCCCGTCACGCCGCACAATCTCTGCGGGCGTCTGGGAGCCGCTCAGCGTCCAGCAACTCGGGGCGCACCAGGGTCTTTTCAGCCCCGGTGTCGACTGTCAGGCGGCAAGACTTACCGTCTACGTTGCCCTCCACCTGCACCGAACTAGTGGTATGGCGGCATCTTACACAAGTGGGGGCGTGTCGACCTTGGCAGGCTGGGTAGTCGCCCCCTTGTCCAGCCCGCTGCTGTTTCCCGCCTGCGCCACTTGCTTCGGCTTGGGGCAGGCGCTGGAGCGGTGATCAGACTTGCCGCAGTAGCAAGTCTGGAAGCCCCCAGACTTCGGCCGGTCGAGGGACCGCGTCTTTCGCCCCCTCGGACCCCGGTCGCGTCTGTGGCCATTCTCACCGCAGCCCCAGCAACGGCCCCCAAACTCGGGGCGCGTCTCCCTCGACGCCGCCTTACGCTCGAACTTCGCCTTCCGGCCTCGCACGTCGTTCCGAGGCTTGGCGTAGTCAGCGAGGCGGCTTGACGTCTTGAGAAACGCCTCGAACTCCATGGCCCTCGCCAAAGCCACCTGCAGGTCACCAGGGTGGGCTTGCTTTACGTAGATCTGCAGCTGGTGGTCCTGCAGAGCATCTACGAAGGCGTCACGGGCGAGGACGGTCGTCATGTCTTCACCAGCAGCCGGATAAGCCCGCCTCACAAGGGCCTCCACATCTTGCGCCAGTTGTGACAGCGTCTCGCCCTTCTGCCTCGCCCTCTTCTTCAGCTGAGCCCTGTACACCTCAGCCTGGTGACTGTGCCCAAAGCGGCGCTGCAAGGCTTCCGACAGGCTGGTAAAGAAGCTTGCTTGGTGGCTGGAAGGTGGCTGAGAATCTCGAGTGCCGGGCCCCGCAGCGCCGTTGCCAGCTGCAGCGCCTTTTCTTCCTCAGTCCACCCTTGAGCTGTTGCGAGCATGACGAACTGAGCAACGTAGGCCTCCCAAGCTACCTTGCCGTCATACTCAGCCGGCTTACGCCTGCGGTGGTCGTGAGAAGGAAACGAACGAGCAGGGTAGAAGGCAGGCACTCGGGGCAAGAAAGGAGGCAGGGTAGGGTTTAGGTGAGGAGGCGAGGGTGGCGGGCTGTTTGGCAACAGTGGCGGGGCTGCTCGCGCCCCGCCGCAGCCCACGCCAGCCGCTGAACCCCGACCGTGACCCCCGGCCGGACACGCCAGGCCCGGAGGCTCAGAGAATGCACTGCGTGGCCTCAGCGAGGCTTGACACTGCCCCCAATCACACAAAGGCTCACTCTGCACTTCCTCTGGGGCAGCACACACGGCAGCCTGCCTCGCCTCAAACCTTACCTCCTGCACCTCACCTCTCAGTGCCTCTAGGCCCCTCTGTAGCTCAACCCGGACCTCCTCGCAGGCCTGATCGGTATACTGCCGTGCCTCCTGCCGCACAGAAGCCAAACTTGCTTGTAGTGCCTCCTCAAGCCTGCTGGCCTGTGCCTCGGAGCGCTCGGCCTGCTCACGGGCCTGCTCCTCAAGCCTGCTGGCCTGTGCCTCGGAGCGCTCGGCCTGCTCACGGGCCTGCTCCTCAAGCCTGCTGGCCTGTGCCTCGGAGCGCTCGGCCTGCTGTGCCTGCTTTTGACCTTGAAGCGTTATTTCTTGCCTCAAGCCAGCCAACATTGAGGCAATTAACTCCAGCTGGCCAGGCTTAGCGTCTTCATCAGCCTCAAGGTCACCACTACCCCCACCACTCGCTCCGCCAGCCGCACCGTGCTCGCCGAGGTCCATTGTGCCCGAGGCGTCACTCTTTGTCTGCCCGTCCACTCACAGCACAATTTCCACCCCGCTCCTGACACCACTGTTATGCTCCACTTGTCTACCCCTCACACAGGCAGACAGGTGCTCTCCCAATTACTTAAACTGGGCTCGCTATGGAAAACACAGTGCTCCCACGAGGCGGACAGCAGACACAAAGACACTCCGGCGGACACACTCGCACACACCCACAGAGCACACAGCGAGGCACAATTAAATACAGGGCGGACTTTCTTGGGGTTTACTAAGCAATAGCACGTTGTACAATCCTTATAGTCCAAGGGGGAGGCAGTCAAGGCACAAATCACAGGCGATTAAGTCCTAAGGCACAGAGCACAGGCGAGCGCGTCCTTTGTCTTCTCTCCGTCTCCACTCTTCCTCGCCGCATGGCGTCCTTCCAGCCCCTCAACGGGGCCGCAGGGAACCCTCATTACGTCACGTGGCGCCAATTACAATTTAAACTAAGCTAAGCCTTGGCGTAACAATAATTTGAATACGAATATGAAGAAAGCTAAATATCGTATTTAAATAAATACTGAACACCAACACTCCATCTCCGTTTTGGTCCTGTGTTCATACTGTGAAGCTTCTCGATCATTCTCAAGTTTTTCTCAGTCTCGGGAAAGTTGTCATTGGTGAATCTGAGGTCGTTGAGGTACTCGCTGTCTATCTTAATTCCCATGTCATCACATACACTTAATTTCTGAAGTATTTATTTCCAAGCACACCATGAATGACTTTGGAGATTTCGTGTCACTTTCCCTAATGCCTCTCTTAGTTGAAGTTTCTTGATTTCTTGTAAAGTTTGATGGCTGCAGTGCTGCCACCATATAATTATACCTTTTAACACCCTTATGTATGGTTCATCTACCTCCTGAGTACCTGCATGACTGCCTAAGTTTTGAGTCAAATGCTTTCTCATATTCTATGAAGGCCATGCATAGTGATCTACACCTTCACTACTTAGGGAAGGTAAGAGAAAGGGATAAACAAAGGGCGATTTTTTTGTTGTGTCCATGCCTATACAGTAAAACCCTTATAACTCGGCAGAGTATAACTCGGAATTTGATATAACTTGGCAATGCAACAAAATGTTCATTAAAGAATTAAATTTCCAATTAAAAAAAAAAAAATCATGCATCTCATCATATTGCCGAGTTTTAACCACATCCTGTGCCTCACCCACATTTTCTTAGAAAGTGTATCTGCACTTGGACCACCTGATCTCACTCTCCAGCACACTGATTTATCTCGGTATGCTGGCGAGTTATCTCCACGTCCCGTGGTTTACACTTGTCAAGGCTTGTCCGTGCTATTCCTGTATTAAAGACATGTACCCTCACTCTCCCTGCTCATTCCTGAAACACCCTCATGTTGTCTGCTTGGACTACATCACTACAGCAGCCCCTTCATTTGTATGTGTTAATTTAAGCTTTTACTGCTGCTGTGTAGTGTAGTTTTCAAAATTTTGACTATATGCAATGAGGGATTTGTATAACTCGGAATATTGAATAACTTGGCAAAGCTGGGAGCCCCTATCATGCTGAGTTAAAAAGGTTTTACTGTATATGTTCATGGACTTGACACTTAAAGGGTTATTGAATACAAGGATAATGGGCACCTGGCACTGTTGAAGAGGATGCTCAAGACCTCATAATTGCAGGCAGTATAAATGAGTGGAGTTGTTACCTTGTTACCTCTCCTTTTTATCAGCCATGGAGTTTGTGAGAGTTGTGGGAGGAAATGAGGGTTATTTATAATAAGTCGACTTAAATATAAATTCAGATTTTATTAATATTTTTCTTAATATAAAATGACTAGACAACAATCCTTAGGAAGAGCAACTTGTATGTACACACACTGCAACAAAACAAATCAGTAGTTAAGACACTTTGAACATGAGAGTAAGCAAAATTTGGCTGGGCTGAAAGCTGTAACTAATGTTTTACAAGAGAATTTAAAAATACCAGTGCAATGCCAAATGTTGTCAGTAACTGGAAACTTGTGATCAACAATGAAGACTTAAGTATACCAACATTTAAGTACTAGGTATGGTCATCACTTGTAAAAAAAATAAAAATAAAAATAAATAAATAAATAAAAAATCAACAAAGTAACTTTGACACTATACTGACAGCACCATGAGTAAATATTCTCTATTCTGTTGGTTTCAATTTGAATGTAATTCATCCACCTTGAAATATAAATATATATATATATATATATATATATATATATATATATATATATATATATATATATATATATATATATATATATATATATATATATATATATATATATTTTGCAAAGTGCAGTAACCCCTTTGTCATTTACTGGGGGACATGCCTATATTTATAGCATTACTGATTTTCTCGTTTCATGATACTGAAACTGAATGGACTTTAGGCATCATACATTCAAAGTGAGACTTCAGCCTTTTGTTGCTAGAGAATGTTGACAAACTTTTCTTACTGTTGTTACTACAATCATTGTTTGGTTGATTTTTCCATTTCTAGACAGCTACTCCTCAGTCTGTCTTGCAGAGATTGATATATGACCAATTGCCTGGAGGTGCATAGGCAGGACTGAATAGTAGCACACACACACACACAATGATGACCATGATCCAAAGGGTTAATTGTTTCACTTATATTTTATCTAATATTTCATTTGATTCCAGGCTCTATGTTTCTTGCACTCTTATCTTAGTATTCTCCCTGACAAGTACAAACATGATTTCACATAAGCAAAAACAGACTGAAATGAACTAGCAGCATAGAAAGTATTGTGACCAAGTGGCATCCAATCCATGCACTCTTTCATGCAATCATAAAGTACTTAAGTATTAAATAAGCAATTATAAATCATTAAATATTTTCCTTATTGGTAATTGAGTAGATTTTTTGCACACACCAAGAAGTGGACCGAGCTTTTTAGCTTTACGGGAGAGTGCTTGGGTGATGCCTTCTTGTGATCCTCTACTCAAATTTATCTTTAAACTCACTTGAATCAAGTGATATATTTGCACCGACTCTGAAATTTTCAAATTAGGGAAGTTCCACATGCCTGCAACACTCTTCCCCATTGATATACAGTTGACATCATAAAGTTCTTTAGTTGTCAAAGAATGAACTGATGTATGCCAAGGAAAATCATTTTCAAAACCTTATAATGGACAAGAGCAGCAGCCTGCCTGGGAATATTTTCACACGAGGATGTTTGGATGAAAATGTGGAAGACACTAACTGCTTCTTTGGGCGATCTTTTGCACACCATTTTTCATTATTCCATCTCAGTTATGAGCATTTCTGAGAACCTGTGGCTCCCAGATCAGTACTGTACTGACCTCTGTAATCTAGTCTTATATCAATTATTTCACTTCACATATATGGTATTATGAGTCCAATATGGTCTGGAGTCTGGCATGGCATGAACTTGATTTGTCATTCACTGGTACCGACTCGTATGTTTTGTCCCTCTCTGGCGCCAGGCTGTTTGAATATGACGTGTTTGGCAGGGAAGCATTAATTTCCCACACTCATTTATAGAGCTAGAGCCAAGTATCTTCTATTTAGGTCAGACTTGCTTCTGCATCTTATAAAAAATTATAATTTGTATAAGCAGTAAAGTTACAAAGAATTTAAGGAACTTTTCAAACGAACTTTGTGATCAAAACGAGCAGAACTTTCAGTATGAAAAATCATCATTTTAACTTTTCAAGGTTAAGGATTAATAATTATCTATACTATCACTCCTACACATGGACCTGTTTGGGAAATGTATGAAATCAAGCATCACAAGAAGGTATCACTCACAGCCCACTGAGTGCATTCTCCCATTATCAGGATCTGAATTCAGCAGTCTAATTAAATCACAGAATTTATAAAAAAAATCATTTTTTTATCCTAATATAAGACATAATTCTTAAATGTTGAATTGTTAGTATAAAAATATTAATATAATTTTTACACAACATGCTAACAACATATTACATGCCCTGTTAATATCACTACCCAATCAATAATTCAATAAATATATACTATGAAGTTGTTTTTTGTGTAATTTACATTATTTTTTAAACTTCCCATATCACTGCACATGTACTTTTAATTATGCAATTTATCAACAGTACCTTGAGATGGGCAGTTTGGGAGTTTTTATGAGAGTAACTTGGACTTGGAGTGGGCTGACACGAGGTGTGTACAGGTTAGAAGAACAGGCTGGCAAAGGGTACGGGTAACTGGCTTGAATTTCTCCGCCTTGTATCTCCATAGTGTGTTCTTGGATGACCAGTTGTGGTGCATCATTACTCTCCCTAAACAGTAAGCATACTTGAGAAAGACCTGTATCTTCATCAGAGGTTTATAAAAAGCTGGTCCAAATTATGACTTGATGGGGTGAACTGGAGAGGCATGAGGAGACTGCACAGTGTGAGGTATAAGTAATATATTACATTAACTCTTATGTTGCAGATACTTGTTACCTGTAACTCCTTGGCCTGCAAGGTCAATCAGTGACAGAGGGGCAACTGACTCTCTGATGAGACCATGAAATTTTGTCAGATGGAAATGCCACTCAGCCAAAAAGAATACTTCTAAAAGATTACCTCTGTGTAAGTGTTCAGTACTGCTGTAGCACATTTGCAATACTTGTTTATTGTTGATTAATATAAAGGTATGTCAATGTAGAGTAACAACTCTACTGCCCCTGTTAACTTTAGCCTTATCAATACTGGCTGTGATCAAATTATTTTGAGTTTATATACTTTATGTATATATTAAGTGACATAATGATTAATATGTTTCCTAGCATTCCTGCTATAATTTTTCAGTAATGAATGCTATATTTTTTCTTTCTTGCTATAGTGAAGTTTCCACTGCCTTCCTTATGGGAGTTACTGAGGCTGGAGCTGCAGGGTGGACCACATGGGAGGGGCTGCCCAGTGAGGGAGAGCCATCCATGCGGTCTGCCGGAGCTGCTGCCTCTAGCTTGTTGCTTCCAATCACAAGAGTGGAATTCACACTACCAGTCAGCATCTCAACCATTCTGTGGAAAAATAAAAGATTTAGTAACAACCATCACTTTGCCAATATCATCTCCGTTATTATCATCAAACTGAGTTTACAAAACCAGTGTAGTGACATAGGAAGAATTCCTCAATTGATCAATCACATTACCAGACGGCATCTCAATTATTCTCTGAAAAATTAACTTATTTGGCAATCATTTTCATTATTCTCATCATCACCCCTTCCAATGCATCACCAGAAATTTTCCCTCATCACTTTCTGTTCTCACTTTATGATTTGACTGTGCTGCTAAAAAAAAATCCTCATTTCATTTAACGTCCATTTTCACTCTTCCTGAGTGGTTGGACGCTTTTTGGCTCTCCTCCATTCTACTCTGTCTTCTGCCTGATCTTCATCCAATCCCATCAATGCCAAGTCTTCCTGTATACACCTCCACATTTTCCTAGGCCTACCAACTGGTCTCCATCCTTGAATCTCTCCACAACTCCCAGCACTATATCCTCACCTGCTCTCTTTACATGTCCAAACCATCAGAGTCTTTCCCTTCTGAGCACTGTTTCCAGGTCCTCTACTCCACATCTGTTAGCTACATCTACACTGGACACCCTGTCTTGCCACCTGAGCCCCGCCATATACCTCAGCATTCTGCGATCACTTGGTCTCAATACCTCCATCAATTTTCTAGTTAGAGCCCATGTTTCTGCTCCATACATCACTGATCTAATACACACTTGGTACACCCCTGCTCTGCTCTTTAGAGGGATGCTACGATTCACAAGTAGACTAGCCACCTCCCTCCAATTTAACCACACTGCCGCCACTCTCGCTCTCACTGTCCTCTCCACTCCCTCCTCACAGTCCAGAACATCTCCTGAATAACAGAAATGTTCTAACTCATCCAGCTTTCCTCCATTCACCTCTAGTTCATCCCCCTCAGTTTCTTGTCCTTGCTGTCTCCTTACGCAAGCTGGGCATGTAAAATTCTGCACTCTTACATTTCTGAGGCCCGAGCATCTAAGGTGGCACCACTGCCTGCAACATGTGCACAAGACTGAATTTACACCTTCTCCCTTCCCACAGCATCCACATGGATACTTTCCTGATTTAATCTTTTCTCTTGCTTCTTTTCCAGTCACCATGTACTTTGTTTTTTCCATATTAATTTTCAAACCTCTCTCCTCCATTCCTTCCTTCCATTTATTAAACTTTTCTTTCATTTCTTCTGCTGCTTTTCTTTCATTTCTTCTGCTGTCTCTGCACTTACTACCA
Source organism: Eriocheir sinensis (assembly GCF_024679095.1). Taxonomy (NCBI): domain Eukaryota; kingdom Metazoa; phylum Arthropoda; class Malacostraca; order Decapoda; family Varunidae; genus Eriocheir; species Eriocheir sinensis. The sequence goes on from NC_066559.1 coordinate 9,939,766, forward strand.
AGTCATCTGCATACAGCAGCTGCCATGGTGGCTCTCCTCTTGCTTCCTTTTTTGGCTCCTCCATTACTATTATAAACAAGAGTGGGCTAAGGGGAGATCCCTGGTGAACCCACACTCCAATTTTGGACTCCTTTGATGTTCCCACCACTGTTTTCATTCTTGATTTTTTACCTTCATATAGTCCCATCACCAATTCAACCAATCTTTCTGGTACTTCCATTGGTACTCTGTCAATTGCTTTCTCTAGATCTACAAAAAACATGATACAATTTCCTCCTCTTCTCCATAAACCCTTCCTGAAGCCCCCTCATCGTATACAGTACCCTCTTGAGTTTTGAGCTATCCAACTTTCGAGCATTATCACCCCGAGTTTCGCGCTGCTTTGGCATGTACGGGTCACGTCTACTTACCATCGGCGTCACGCACGCTACCTTAAAAGATAGTATCACACTGGATGTTTTCCTCCAAACATTGAGAGAGAGAGAGAGATATATACCTACCTACCTACTACTTGTGTACTTACTGGCAACGTAAAGCCCTATTTTCGGAAATAATGGCATCTGCTTCTTTTCCAGACTTTTCCAACAGTGCTGTGAGTGAGATGAGGGCTGCAGGGGAGGGTGGCTTCTTTACTAAGTGCTTGGCATTGGGAATCGGCTGCAGGTTGGCTGGAAGTGATCCAGTGTTCACAACATTACGACTGTGGTTTATCTGTAAGAATTTGTCACCTGTAAATTTATGTTGCAGTAAGTCTTATCAAACTAAATGGGTAGCATGTTAAAGCTTGAACAATGAGCTTTAAGAATCCTAAGCAAACTTCAATTTTGAGGTCTCATATGAAACTGCCATTATAGAATCTTTAAATGGAGTTCTTAATATTACAAAATCATAAACATGTGTTGAAGAAAGCTTTATCCAAAATTCAGGAACAGCTGTATTTCAACATAAGAGGAAGAAGGGAGAAGGGAAGGGTCATGCGAGGAAGGAGGGAGAAGAGAATTCATGAGGTCAATCAAAAAGTGTGAGCAAGGAGGTGGAGGGGATTGTGGAAGTATCTTTTGACAACTTTGCTGGAGCCTCAGAAATATGGTGGGTAAGAACTTGCTACTCTGCGACACAGGGCAGTGTGACATCTGAGTTACCACAGTTTACCTTTCCCAGGTTTCCCCAGGTATCCAAAAAGGGAGCATGAACAGCTGAGTGAGCTGGGCATCGACTGCTTTGGGCAGGAACCAAACATGAGCCTGTAGATTCATAGTTAAGCATGCTAAACACTACACCACAGATGTGAATGAGGTGAGCTGTCTGAAAAAAGCTTTTGAGCCATGATGGGACAGAGCAGAGTTGTGAAAATGTGAGCAGGAGGTGGGGTGTGGATGTTAGAAAAGGTGTTGAATGTGGAATGGTGACACAGTGAAATGTAGCCCATTGGGTCATCTGGGCATGTCAGAATGCAGAATGGTGAGTATGAGATTGAAGAGAATGAAACTGGTTGGGGGACCACCTATTACAAGAATTGATAAGACTGAGGAGTACATTATGAAAGGTAGAATACAAGCCGGATTAATGTTGCAAAAGAAATTTCATAAGTAAGAAGAACTTACTGCCATCCCTTCTATGTGAGTTCCTGAAAGTAACAAGTTAGCATAAAAAAGTACATAGGGATTCATATGCATTTAAGTTCTTTAACTTGGGCTCCATCCACACTATCGGGCAGCATCCAACAGGCAGCCTGTGCTGAGTGTATTTCTCTTAGTTCTCAAGCAGTGTTACCAGGTGGAGCAGTTCCCAGCAGGTTCCACAGTATTGGGCACTCCTTGATAGTGTGGGCAGGCAAGGGCATTTTGATGGTTTGCTTGGGGTTTCCCCATTTATAATGTCATCTCCACTCATGCCTTCCACCCACCATCCACAGGTGTGTATTGGAAGAGGATTTGGTAACCGTGTCTGCCTGCTGAGCACTGTTCAATAATGTGGACAGGTCCTTAGGGTCTTTAATTAAAATCAGATATTACGTACAGCAATTTCCATGATCTTCCAAATATCTTTTTGGCGCTGTTTTTGAAGTGAGGAAATATGTTGAGCAGTTCTTGCAGCATCCTCCAAGACAGTCTCGAGGGGTGATGACAGTTCAGCCACCTCACTGCAGCACTCGTTTTGTTTCCTAAAACAAAAACACAGTTACTTTCCGTTTCCTGGAAATCAAAACTTGAGGCTTTGTATGCGGACATGACCATCAGTTTGTCCTGATTGCTCAGTTGCTTGCAACAATTATTGTTTATGGTTTGTCTCATTATCTTCGTATATGTGTAAATTCTTGCCTATTTGCTTTACATAACATCGTCAAGCTCTTAGTTATATATTTTAACGCAATTTAAAGTCAATGAATAATAACTGAGAAATTATGAAGATCAGGGACATTATGAGCCCTCCCAAGAAATATAGATAATGAAGAAATTTGAAAAATGAAAATATTAATTTTACTACAAATAAAAAAGAAAACTGGTGATGTGAAACTTATTTAAATGTGAGGCAGTAGTGGCAGCAGCAGCAATGGTGTAGTAATGCATGTTCTATTCCAAAAAAACTCTGTGCAAACTACAAAAATGCTGAGGAAAAAGATGGAAGGAATTTAGCTTTTTCAAGTAGAGCCATAATTATTGTGCTATGAAGATGCTACTAAAAAAAGCTGTACTAACAACAACAAAGTCAAAACGGGTTTAGATGATGCAAACTCACGGGATTAATTTGAACCTATCAACCCTGTATAAAAGATCAGATCATATTGTATATATTAGGAGGAAACCACCAATATAACAATGCCTTCAAGAAATCACATACTCTATATGCTTGAACAGGTCTTGCTGTAGCCTGTCCCTCTTCCTTAGCGCCTGCAGCAGCAACTTGCACATGTCAGTGTTGTCGTGAGCCGTGGTCCTCTGCTCCTTGTTCCGGCGACGCATCGTACAGTACAGTTCTTCCCCAGCAGACAGACTAGAATTGGGGATTTGTTAGTACTTGCTGTTGCATAACAATATTTACTCTCAACATCAATATGTACACATCACAATAATTAAGAGGTTGTCTCTACCTGCTTTACCAAGCAATGAAGATGGAAAAATAAAAGTTGCTTTTTAGGCAGAGGAGGTAACATCCTTCAATGAAGTTTGTCACGCTACACACACACACACACACACACACACACACACACACACACACACACACATTCCAAATATTCTGATCACTAACCCAGACAAAGGCAAAAGGCCAAAGATAGAACATTTATGCCTTACCTATAGTCAGACTATTTTACTGAGTCCGTTGAGGCGTTGGCTCCCATGGGTCTTTCTCCTCTGCTCTGCCACACAGTCCCAACACCTAATTTTTCCTCTCATATGTTACCTATAACTAACATATGAAAGGAAGAGCTAGGTGTTGGGACTGTGTGGCAGAGCACAGGGGAGGAAAGGATCCACGGGAGCCAACGCCTCAATGGACTCGGTGAAATGGTTTGACTCTAGGCACACAGCACTGTATACAATGTACAATACACCAAAAACTGGTGTGAGCTGAGCCTCTTTTCTCTATCTAGTATGGTAGATAAAGTTATTGTGGCTGGCTGTAGAAGTGTTATTGACCCGGTAGCAGCAACGGGCCAAATTTGTGGCTTTACCGTGTAGCAGCGACGGACCAAATTTTTGCCATGATATAAACCCCCCAAAATAGATGATGCATAAACTGTTGAAATGGTTTGCGTGTTTTTTTTTATTTTTTTTTTATTTTTTTTTTATAAACAGCAGAGGAGTCAGTTCAAGGGGATAAAAAAAAGGAAACAAATATGAAAAAAAAGCCCGCTACTCACTGCTCCTAAAAAGAGTTAGAGGAGTGGCCGAAAGATAGGTCAATTTCGGGAGGGGAGGTGTCCTGATACCCTCCTCTTGAAAGAGTTCAAGTCGTAGGCAGGAGGAAATACAGATGAAGGAAGATTGTTCCAGAGTTTACCAGCGTGAGGGATGAAAGAGTGAAGATGCTGGTTAACTAACTCTTGCGTATGGGATTTGGACAGTAAAGGGATGAGCTTGAGTAGAAAGTCGTGTGTGGCAAGGCTGCGGGAGGGGCAGAAATGTAAAGATCATGGTTAGCGGGAGTTTGAAGGCTCTGGTACCTTTTGTGAGCTGCCTCTATATCTTTGACAGCATGAGAACAAGCGTGATTAAACCAAGGCTTTTTAGCATGAGGAGTAAAGAAAGAACGTGGAATGTATGCTTCCATTCCAGAGACAATCACCTCTGTGATGTGCTGGGCACACACAGAGGGGGGTCTATCCTGGAAGCAGTAATCATTCCACGGGAAATCCGTAAAGTACATCTTCAGGTCGTCCCACCGAGCTGAAGCAAAATGACAGAAACATCGCCTCTTTGGTGGGTCCAGAGGGTGTACAGGAGCGATAAGACAGGATACAGAAATAAGGTTGTGATCGGAGGAGCCCAACGGAGACAACAGTTTGACAGAGTAAGCAGAAGGGTTAGAGGTAAGGCAGAGATCTAGTATGTTGGGCCGGTCTTCAAGACGGTCGGGAATACGTGTAGGGTGCTGAACCAACTGCTCTAGGTCATTGAGGAGACCAAAGTTGTAGGCTTGTTCACCAGGCTGGTAAGTGAAAGAGCATGAAAGCCAAAGCTGGTGGTGAACACTGAAATCTCCCAAGATGGAGATTTCAGCGAAGGGAGAGTGGGTCAAGATGTGCTCCACTTTAGAGTTCAAGTAGTCAAAGAATTTTACATAGTTAGTAGAGTTAGATGAGAGATAAACAGCACAGATGTATTTAGTAATAGAATGACAATGAAGTCTTAGACAGATGGTGGAAAATTCTGAAGAGTCAATGAGGTCGTGGGCACGAGAACAAGTGATGTCGTTGCGCACGTAGGCGCAACATCCAGCCTTGGATTGAAATTTAGGATAGAGATAGTAGGAGGGAACAGAGTAGAGATTGCTGTCAGTAGCCTCAGAAACCTGTGTTTCGGTGAGCTTTAGAGGAGGGGAGATGGTGTTCCACAGAATGGAAATTAGAACGAAGACCACGAATGTTGCAGAAAAAAAAAAAAAAAATCTCATTTTTCTCACTTAAGGGAAGTAAAGCATTATAAATGGAGAAAGAGCACTTTGCCAGGAATATAAAGAACTAAAACCATATTCTTACATATTCTCTAAGGTGTCGTTGGATCTTGCCCGAGCAAATGGTGAGCACTGGAGCTCCAAAATGCGGGTGTTGAGGGCTGTGAGGGAGCCCTCCAGCTGCTGCACACGCTCCACCACGGCGTGTACCTGCCGGAGGGTGATCTCCCCCATGTCTCGCCAGCCACTGTATAGCTTTTCAGATGCTGTGGAAAATTTATCAGAATGTAAAATATTCACTCATAAATATAAGTTAACAAATTCTTATGAGCTTTGAAATCATTACAAAGTGAAATCATGGTAAAGGTGAAGTTGGGGGCATGTGCTAAGCTGTGCATGGCCTCGGTGCTCATCTTGAGCAAGTTCCCTCCAGCAGGGACACAGGCAGGTGGGCTTCCCCAGGTAAACATTTATCAAGCAGCCCAAGAGGGAGGATGAACAGCTGGGGGGGCTTGAAATTTATGTCACTAAAAGCTGGTAATCAAAGCCAGGTCTTTAGAATGAGGTCTGGGCAGCACACTGACTGAGCTACTGATGAGCTGAAAGGTTACTGTGCCAGAGGCCACTTGTGTGACCCCACTTACTCATGGTGGGTGCCAAAGCTTTTAAATGATTCACAAGGGCACACCATATGTGCTTTTAATTCATCAGGACGGGCACACCGTAAGAACTCTTCTGGACGGATTAAGAGCATTGCCACCTACCACGAGTGAGAGGGGTCACCTTTCCTTCATGTCCACAGAGGAGCCAGGGTGTCAAGTTAAGTGTTAACAGAAGTGGCCCCTGGCACCGTGACCTGTTAGCTCATCAGTGGCTCAGTTAATATACTGCCCTGATTTCATTCTGAAGTCCTGGGTTTGATTTCCAGAACTCACTGTCGCTAATTTCAAGGTTTTTCAGTGGTATTAAAGTTTCTTTGATGCTGGGTGGGGCTGTGTGGTGATTGCCTCAGGCCTGCAACAAAGCCAGGCCCATTGATTAGTAGTTACATGTTCTAACCATTACACAACAAAATAGTTATTAATTTACCAGACATGAGACTTAAGAATGTCTCCAAAATCCATCATAATTTGCCTTTATTTGACTCCTCAGTAGAGGAGGGAGTAGAGATAATTGATGATGGATATAATTTTGATGAGTGAAGGAGTACTAAAATAAAAAATGCTGAGAGGTGAGGTTGCAGTCAGGAATGAATGAAATGAGTGAAAATAATGTGTAGTTGGGATTCGTACTAGGAGAAATTCATCCTCCACAAATAATGAAAAAGCAATCAAGGTTACTTACTCAGCCTTCCAGATGATGCCTGTTCATCATAAAAGTCAAGATCAGTGTTCAGAGCTTCCATGAAGAGGTGATGGCGGGCTTGCAGCTTTGCTATGTCACTCAGCATTCTCTGGCCCGTCTTTGTGAGCTGTGCATGACCAGCCATCAAGTGGAGCCTTGAAGAAAAGAAAATCATCTTCACCCTTGCAAGTAAGTACATGAAAGCCCATCAATGCTTCATGAAGGTTAGGGAAACCTACTGATAACGAGGAATTTCTTCCAGTAAAAAATGAGGTAAGGCTTGTTGCTACACTATTACAACTTTACAAGAGGGTCAAATCAATAAAACAACACTTGAGAGACCCAGTTATCAAGTTAAATAATCAAATGGGTTATGTATATGAACCTTGATGCAGGAAAACAAGCTGGCTTTCCTAGTGGATACTCAACAACAGATCACATACATGGCATTAACCAAGTTGTTGAAAACCCAACAGCACAATACAATACACCACCATGTACAGCTTTTCTGAATTATGAGAGAGCATAATGGAAACTGTTTTCATGTTTAAATTAAAAATATTACTGCCATAATACATTAATATAGTGACATATGTAGTACTTTGGGGTGACAAAGTTATTTTCTGATAACATGAATGCATTCCAACCTTTGCTATAATTGAAGTATCAAAGCTAAGCAATTAGTTCACGAAGCTGCTTACACTTCCCATTCCCAGGTGTGATATACGAAGAAACTTTATAATGAACGACTTATTTTCAAAGGAAAGTTATAACTTACCCTCAACAGCAGAGTCCCACCCATGAGATGAAGAGTTGTTGATGGCAGTGATAGACAGTGTAAAATAAAAAAACATTCTCATTACTAACATTGACACTTTCTGGGCCTGCATCAGGAGAGCAAGGAGTCGTGCCTCTCTGTGAAGGAAGAAGATGGCGTGCGCCCACATCCTGCGCTGGGTCTGGTAGTCCACGGTGGTGCGCGGCTCCCGCAGCATTGCCTCCACCAGCGGAGGAAAGTGAGGAGGCACTTGTGGCCGAGTCATCCCTTCAGCAAAGATGTACAACAACCACTCGTCTTCGTCCTGCCGGGCAGAATATCATAAAAATATTATTCAGCATTTAAGCCACATTTTGAAAAAATGTCTTTAAATGTAAGACTTCATTAAAGAATTTTGTAACAGTAAATTAGATTTAAAAATTATTAAGATAAATGGATAAATTAGAAGGGGAAGGGCAGGAGAGGGGAGTGTGGGAGCTATAGAGGTATAAAGTCTCCTGAGTATACCCGGAAAGGTATATGGAAAAGTCATAATAGAGAGGGTGCAAAGACTTACAGAAGAGAAAATCAGTGAAGAACAAGGAGGCTTCAGGAAAGGAAGGGGATGTGTGGATCAGATATTTGCCTTCAGGATGGTAGTAGAAAAAATAATAGCAAAAGGAAAGAAACTATACGCTGCCTTCATGGATTTGGAAAATGCTTATGACAAGAGTCGATTGGCTGGCATTGTGGGATGTTTTAAAGATTTATGGTGTGGGAGGAAAACTGCTTAGTGCAATAAAGTCTTTCTATGAGGATGCATCTGAAACAAGTGAACATTTTTAGATAAAAGTGGGGTGTGTCAAGTCACCATGGTTATTCAATATTTATATGGATGGTGTTATGAGAGAAATGAAGAGCGAAGTTGGGAAAGTTGGTGTAAAAATGTACGCTGAGGGAAGGAAGTGGGTGTTGAATTCAATCTTATTTGCTGATGACACAGTGCTCATTGCAGAAAATTAAAGTGACACAAAATTTGGTCAGTGTTTCTGAAAGTGTATGTAAAAGGACAAAGCTAAAAGTAAATGTCAACAAAAGTAAAGTGATGATTTGTGAGCGAAGTAGAAGTGAGGTTGTAGATTTTGTATGCCCATATAGAGTAGGAATTGAATGTGAAAAGAATGCAAAATAATTTTGAATGGTGAAGAAATGGAGGAGGTTAATGAGTTTAAGTACCTTGGATCAGTTATGTGTAAGCATGATGGTGGAGGGAGAGACAAGAGAAAGGGCATTGCAAGGAAGAAGGGTGGTAGGGTCTTTGGGAAGTATCATGAATGGCAGAAGTGTGAGCCTGGAGGTAAAGAGGAATTTGAGAAATACAACAATAGCACCAACCCTCACATATGCAAGTGAAACGTGGGTCTGGAATGAAAGTCAGAGGTCTGGAGTGCAGGCAGTGGAAATGAGTTATTTGAGGAGTGCTTGTGGTGTGAGTAGAATGGATGGAATGAGTAATGAAAGTGTGTATGAGTGTTTTGGAATGTGTCACGTGGGTGAAGGGAGTGGTGTGGAGTGGTGGAAGAAGTGAAGCGACAGACTTTAAAGTGGCTTGGCCACATGGAGCAAATGGAGGAGAGTAAGATGACCAGAAGGGTGTATGTGAGTGAGATAGAGGGAGGGAATGTTAGAGGACGACCTCCAGTGAAATGGAGAGATAGGGTGCAAGAGTACGTTAGGGAGAGGGGTGAAAGATCCTTGAGAAACTTTGAGCAGGCAAGGAGGAAGTGTCTGGATAGAGAAAGATGGAAACTCTTCTGCCGTGCTCCTAGGAGCAGGCGTCAATGAGATGATAATGATGATGATAAATTAGAGTGCTGCACATCAAATTGTTGTGACTAAATAAACTGATAAAATGTTGAAGGATTTTACCTTCATGATGAGATCACCAAGACTATGGCTCAGTCCACACCATCAAGCACTTTTGCTATAAAAAAAATAAAAAATAAAAAAAAAGTCTTACTGGTGGGGCCCAACACTGAATGGCTGGCCGTGTGGGGTCAGGTGGCTGGCCTCGAGGTAAGAGTGGCCGCTGGTCATCGATGGCCACACCGCTGTCTTGGGCCACCCACTTCTGCACCTCGGACAGGGAAGTGGCCTCGGTCACCTCATATTCCAGCAGGCAACACAGGTCAACAACAAACACTTTAATCATCTGAAATAGAAATGTAAGAAAATAAAATTACTAGACAATAATGAAGTTTTAACACTTTCCATCAGTGACACAGATGTCGGCGTCACAGTATGGAAAGGGTCAAGAGGAAATGGAAGAGGATTAAGAGGTTTAGAAGAGGACTAACGATGATGCCATCGGACGCCGACATCGGCGTCGCCAGAGTGAAGGGGTTAATGTACTTGACCCACAGGTGGTTTTCAAGCTGAGCCATGTGAGTTCCTCCAGCATGCCACTTACATACTCTGGACTCTCACACGCCATGAAAGCAAGCATCTACCAGCACTCCTCCACACACTGCCCTGCACACTGGACAGTACAACCAGGCTGATAAGTGGTAAAGTGCATGTCAAATGTATCCACCTGTGCCCCTCCACTCATGAAGCCAACAAAAGACAGTGGGTGTAGTAAAGAGCTATAAAATGATCTGGATGAATTGCATAGCTGATGTAAAGCTTGGAAAATGGATTTTAATGCTAAGATATGACAAAATTTATAAATGGGAAGGAGTGAGGAAAGATCAAGATGGGAGTAAACTATAGTGGGAGAGACCCTTCACAAAGCAGATGAAAAAAACCTGAGTGATAGTACAAAATCACCTTTACCCACAGCAGCAGATAAACAAGACACCTGGAGAATTTTTCAGGTTGTTGACTTATTAACCTGAGAAAAGCGATCCCAGGATTGGAGAGAGCCATTGTCAGGCGACTGGTTGACCAAAAAATCGAGTGTCTCAGAATTGGAAAAACAGTACCCCAGCGCCTTTGGAATATTGGAGCGCATAGGACAGTGAAAACCAAAACGTTCTAAACCTATTTGTATGGCTGTGGCAGTGGTCAATAAATGGGATTTAGCCAAGCGCTGGCAACCCCTAGGACGTGTGAGGGGGGACAACGCACGACGAGGCAAGACGATGGACGTGAGCGTAAATGACACGTAACACGTACACATATTTGTAACTACTAATATACACCTCATCTATATCTTACTTTTTTTAGTTTATCAATAATTTATAAATAAGACGGTGCTACGAGACGAGGCAAGACGATTGACGTGGGCGAAATGAAAGACGTGGGGATAGTGGGTAGTCCTACTGAGTGTTGCCATATATTGCATGATCCAGTCCAATTTTCAGCCACCTAGACCTACTGGCGCAGTTTCTGTACGCATTCAAAAATTGTACTCAACTGAGGCTTGTCGCCTCTCCTCGGGCAAGCCTCAATTGAGGTCTGTCGCCATTCTCGGGTTAAAAGGGCATTCAGTTATAGGTGATTCTCATGACTTGTTTGTTTTTTGTTGCCATCCTTGTTCTTAAGATGTGTTTATTTTACATATTCTAGTCTTCATCTTCTTATACATGTTATCAACAGTCTTAGCAAGAAGATCAAGACTAGAATATGTAGCCAAGGTGTGGTCACCTCTCCTGAAAAACACATACGGAAGTTAAAAAAAGTACAAAGAAGGCAACAAAAATTAAACCAAGCTCACGAGAATGCATTAGGATGAGTGCACAAACTTGAGCAGCCTAGATTGGAAAAAAAGGGGAGAGAGAAGTAACCTAATGACTTAGTGACATGGCATTCAAACCCACATAGGGCCTGGAGCAAGCAGACAAAATAGACTTCTTGGTAGGGGATAGTGAAAGAACGACGGGACATGAAGGAACGAGGAAAAGAAAATGCAGATGTAAAGACATTCGCCTTCCCCAATGGAGTTACTGATACTCAGAATAGTCTGGCAACAGAGATAATTAGAGTTAAGAACTTCCACTAATTCAAAGCAAAGGTGAATGAAAACAGACATGGAATGGACGACATGAGCTTAGATAAAATCCTGCATACTACAAGGAGAATAAACACACAGACAAAGGCCAATAAACAGAAAATTAGGCACAAACAAACAGACAAACATATAGACCTGAATGGTGGTGAAACAAGCCGCACCACCCTTCCGGATAGAAAAAAACAAAACAAAAAACATGTCACTACTTCACTTGGGTATTTACCTTTTTGTTGAGAATTTCATTGATCATGGAGAAGGCCACCACCTGCTTGCTACCCCCCTCCCCCTGCACCTGGCCCCTCACCGCTGGCTCCCACTCCAGCATCACCCTCAGCCACTCTTCCAGCCGTAATCTGAAGAGGTGGCGGAAAAAAGGAAACTCTCCGTCAGCTAAATCTAACCAAGGAGAACAGTAAAATGTGGAAGCTGTAGATGGTGTAATACATATATACACTCATCTGTTAATTTTTGTAGGGGTTTGGGTTCCTGAGACAGAGACACACACACACACATACACACACACACATATTAACCTGAATGGCGATGAAATATGGGACTCTGGAAACATGTGAGCTGAAAACTGCACCTCACCGTTCCGACCCTCGTACACACACACGTGATTGGACTGCTTGCTGGACTCTCTTCATCCTGTAAATCAAAAGAAGTTATTTAAACATTATACTTATTGATCAGTAATAGAGACTTTTACCAAGTCAGTAACAGTGCCACAAACTAAGCACTGTATTCATCCATCACAAAACCCTCTCTTGGTCACAACTTCACCAAAAGGAAAGGTCTGGAGTTGCCTTTTGAAGATTTTAGGGCAAGGAAGAATATGAGAGTAGAATGAAAGACACAACTGCGGGTGAGGAGAAACTAAAAGGTGGGAGTGATAACCTAGCCATGATGGGGGACTTCAACTGCAAAGAGGTGTGTTGGGAGGAGTGGACATCAGAGGGCAAGATAACACATTAACACAATGGATCAGGGAAAACACAAGATTTCAAGGGAGTGACAAACCAGCAAGGCTGGATCTAAAGCGGTGTCACAATGGGCACAACCAGCAACTCCAACTTTACTGGGTGTGCTTCACACACAACTAATGTCGGTTGTTTGTATCCAAAACATAAATAAACCAGTCACGCTGTATTGACATGGTGCCAGCTGGAAAAGTAAGGGCTGGTGCAGCTTGTGCTGTTGATCCCTTGGACATGACGTATTTTGGAACATAACGTCGCCCCTTCCACCAAATAATTTGTTAAAGCGAGGGTTTGCTATTTGAGATTATTTTCTGAGTGGTTTGACAATCACAACATTTTTGTGAATTTCCATCCCTAATACACTCAAAAGTAGAGTTCACTGTGCTTGAGAAAAACGTCACTTACCATTCCACAGGAGTCATGTTTGGCAAGAATGGCCTGACACCCGTGATGATTTCATGCGTGACGAGGCCCAGGCTCCAGTAGTCCACGGTGCAGGTGTAGCGCTTGCTGAGGAACAGCTCTGGGGCCAGGTACTGCAGGGTGCCCACGAAGGATGTGCAAACGCTGCTATGGTCTAGTTCTTTGGCATACCCAAGATCAATGAGTTTATACACAATCTGTAAAAAGTAAGAAAACATAGGTCATAAATATCTTAAAAAAACACATCAATGAAATGAAAATAAAAATCCTCAGATTAATTCCCTACTCTGAGCACAAACATCCATGGAATAAAAACAAGCCTCAAAATTCCAAAGCATGCAGTGAAAATTTACTACAATAGGATGTGGCAACCATACTGCTTATCTTTTATCTTTCATTTCATCCTGTCTATTCTACCATAAAAAAAAACAATAGGGATATTTGCTAGTATGTGACACGGAGTAAATCAGAATTCATCTCAAAAACTAACCTTTCCATCAACATCCTGAAGAACTATATTTTCCGGCTTCAGATCCCTGTGGATGATCCTCATGGAGTGTAGGTACGCCACCGCCTCGGTCATGTCCCTGATGCACGCCCTCACCGCAGCTTCACGGAGCCCGCAGCAGTTTTCAGGCTTGTTCAGAACCTAAAGAGTAAATAAAAACAAATCATATGAGGGACTTATGTTTATGGGGCAGCCAAACCAGTTAAGGCGGTCTTCTGTTTTTGGCGGCATCTGGTGGCTGAGTATTTGCCGAATTGTGTGGTGAAGTAAGTTAGGGAAAGAGCGACCTTAAAACGGGTAATTCGTAGGCTTAAAGCTGCAGGATTTTTCTGTCAAACTCCGCCACCGAGGGGCTGTGTGCAGCATCTGGCGGTCGCTTTAAAACAATTTGCTCAAAACTATAAAAATGGCAGGTCACTCCTTCACACCATTTGCCTCACATGGAAATGTTGATCAATTAACAATAAAAAAATCCAGACTAAATTCAAACATTCCAGACAAATCTTCTTCCTCACCTTCCAACTGTTCCCCTCGAGTCTAAGCTGGAGTCATTAGGGGGTTGAGGCTTGGGGGCGTTCATGACCAGACATCATTCCTAACAGTGGTGGGAACCACTAACCGAAAAGTTGGCTTTGCTAACTGGTAATCCACTAAGTAAAAAGTTAGCATTTCGTATGCTAAACCGCTAAACTAATAAAGAAATTAGTGGAATCTAACGCTAACCACTAACTTTTTTATGTACTATGGATTTAGCTTCGGTTTAGTATTTTGGCTCTAAAACCCTTACAAACAGACCTAGTGACCTGAAATTTCAATATGTTGTAGCTTAGACATAGAGCTTTCCACAACAGTATAGCATGTCAAAATCAGATGATGATCAAACTGGGTGGCATGCGCTGGGTGTGTCCTCTTGACATGTGACTTCAAGTTGTAAAGGCTCGCCGCCTGTCCGTTAATGATGGTCCTCTTGGGGTGGCACACGACGCTCCAGAAGTGCAAGACATTGGCGTTCTTCATATCTCTTGATTTAAGGACAAAGTACTTCTCCAGGTGGTGCCACAGGTTCTGGAACTTCTGGGACTCCTGACCATCAGCTTGAGTGTCCTCCGCCTCACCCACAGCTGCTGCCGGCTCCTTAACAGGGTCAGCATCTCTTTCGGGTTACTTTCCATGATATCGATAACGATAAACAAGGCGACAATAATGAACGCGATGACTACACGGTGACAGCGCTGCAGCAGAACTGAACAAAGAGCCCAACAAGCAACAACAAGAAGAGAATGAAGCCTCCAGTTTATCCTAAATCCGTATATTTTACCCAAGATTTCCAGCAGATTAATGCATTTTTTACTTTTTTCCATAACTGATGCTTATTTTAAGTATTTTAAGTTTACTTCTTGTTAGGTGGAAAATATCGAATTATTGTTATTAAATCCTGAGTTCAAAGAGTTGGAAATGGAAGATGCATTACCCTTAAATACCCAAGTTTCCCTCCCTAATAATTGTCCAATTGCCCTACTTTAAGATGTAATTTACCCAAAAGTGGAAGCCCTGGAATTATTGCGCCATGTGGCTCAACTGGTTCTGTGTCTGCCCACAACGGACGAGAACAAACCTGTATGAATTTTTGGCGGACTCAAGTTAGTGGAGGAACTTCATTCAGCGGAAGCTAATTTGTCCGCTAGCTATTTCCAAAGTTAGCGAAAACGCTAAACAACTAACGAGAAATTTAACTTTGTTAATTAGCAGTTAGCGGAACCGTGCCCACCACTGATTCGTAACGTCACACATCGGCAAGGAGGTTCAAAAGTTGGGTTATCCCTTCCAAGGCTTCATGCTCTAGCCCACTCAACTGCCAAGCCCCACAAGTACTCCACCTGTTATGCTCTGTTACTTCATGATGGGAGAGGTGTTATCAGTCCTGTGGAGGGAGATGAAGCTAAAGAATGGAGGTTATTGATTACACCAACACTAATTCTCAAAAGTAACCCAATCTTTTTAACTTAATCATGTTTCTTCTTTTGTCTAGTCTCCAAGATAATTTAAAGGATACTACAGTAAAGTCATGAATCTTGATCAATCTCATCTCAATATTTCACATCTCGATTGCACCATCAAGAACCCACGATTCACATATCTCAATCAAATTACACGAATCTTGATCGCTGATTTTTTCGATTGCTCTCCCACCTTTTGAAAAAGAAGAGATGGAAGAAAAGAAAGAAGTCTTATACAACATGTGGAAAATAAGAATTAGCAAATTGAAAAGCCTAAACCCATAATAAACTGATGGTGGTTGTTGCTGTTGTATGATGTGGTGGTATAGTTTTATCAGCACCATTTAACGGTATTTTTATTAGGGGTTGTATTTGCAAATAGGTAAATACAAGCCCTAATAAAAATACCATTTAGGTGGTGCCGATACAAAGGCTATGCCACCGACATTCATCATCATCAGCAGCAGCAGCCACCCATCAGCTGTTTAAACCCAGCATGTGGTCAAGGTTGTTTACATACTGCACTTGGCTACCTGGATCCCATTCACCATGTTTCCTGTGGCCAATGGAAAGACCCAGGGGGTGGGTAAGAGCGAGAATGGGAGTCAAGGACCACAACAAGGTGTGAAAAAATCCGGGAAGTGAGAAATGCAATTATCGTAAGGGCAAGTTAACGTAGTTGATATAGGTTAGTTGGCAAGGCTTTGGTCCCAATTGCATTTTTCCCCATAAGTTAACTTCACATCTCGATATTTCGAATCTCGATCAGTATTTTCGGTCCCAATTATGATTGAGATTCGAAATTCTACTGTACAGAGATGGTGGAAAACAAAGAAATCATAAACTAATGGCATAAATGATGTAAGTTTTCAAATTCTTTCATCCTTTTCATTGGTGAACTCTGGAACATTCTTCCTTCATCTGTATTTCCTCATGCCTATGACATGAACTCTTTCAAAAGGAATGTATTGAGACACCTCTCCTTCTGAAATTGACCTCTCTTTTTGCAACTCTTCTGAACTCATTTTTACAGGGCCAGTATTTGGCAGGCATTTTTTTATTCATTATTACTTTTTTGCCCTTCAGCTGCTTCCTTTGCTGTAAAAAAAATTCCTACACATTTAAAAAATAAAAACAATTAAGCAGGCTCCATTACTGAAACTGCTCCAGCTTATCAATTTCTCTTCACAGATATTCTTGAAAGGAAGGTCAAGATATCTGCAGAACTTGAGTAATTATAATCAGAATTTCTCTACTCTCTAATTTGGAGGTGTTTATTTGAGTTTTATGGCCAAGACCTTAGTTTGTTTCCCTATACTAAACAAAGGAATAGGAAATTAATTTTATCATATACCGTCCTTCAATTACATAGCAGATAGATCTTCCTATGATACAAGAGGTAGTCCTGATACTGAAAGATGAACATTTTTCTATCACCTCAGTCAAGGATCTAAGTTTTTTGTGATGACTGGCAACTAAACACAAGCAAGTAGTGGGCTTTTTTTTCTACACTTTTTTTTGTTGCCCTTGAGCTGTCTCCTTTCTTGTAAAAAAAAAAAAAAAAAAAAAAAAAAAAAAAATGTAATCTCGACAGGGAAGTGTCTGAAGTATCCAGACAGAACGAGGCAGTACCTTCCTCAGGTCTCCCCCGCTGCAGTACTCCATGCACAACATAGGAAGGTCTCCCGGGGGTCCCATTAACTCTGGCGGAACTTGGAAACACTTGACGACGGCCGAGTGACTCAGTCTGTTCATGATCTCCACCTCCTTCTCCCAGCGCTCAACATGCTTGGGAGTGAGGATATTTTCTGTACCCGTGCCTGGTGTGCCCCAACGACACTTCTTCAGGGCTGAAAATGAAGAGAGCAATTTAGTATCTTAACCTGGAAGCAGTGACAGGCCAAATTTGTGGCTTTCCTGCGTACCAGTGACGGGCCAGATTTTTGCCTTTACATAATCCCCTAAAATAGAGGATGCATAAACAGATCACAAATGTGTTGATATATATTATATAATGATTTGCGTGAGTGATGATTTTTTTCTCATTAATTCGCCTAGAGGGGCCCTTAAGAAACATGATCCCCGCAGCTACTGGGTTAACTCAGGGCTTCCTTTAGCACTCATCAGCTTTATATAACCTCTGAGCCATAAAATTCACAGGCCTCAACTCACCTATTGTTTCCGGTATCGCAGGACGCCATAACATGACTGTGCCAAACCCTCCCGTCCCAAGCACTTTGTCCTTCAGCCACGGGTAGGTGACGGGCCTCTCTTGCTTCTCCTCTGTCGCCATGATACTGGAAAGTGATCAGCTTTGTCAATGGTAACATACAATCTCCACTGGCCCACTTATCCAATGTCTAAACTTCTACGTTAGACCTAAAAGTTAATGTCTATGGCAGGTGAAAATAATAATATATTACAAAATTCTACTGCAACACTAAGAACATATTTTGATTAGTTACTATAATTTTACTGTAGCTGAAAAAGAAGCAGACTCAGTTGAAAGGGTAGGTTAGGTATGTATGCATGTTAGGTAGGTAATATGTATGTAATATTATCCTTGGAAGCCTGCTTTCAGTCACCTTTGTATCAGGTTGATGAAAGGACAGCAAGAAGATCAAACTGCTAGGTTTTCCTATTCTGACTTTGTTTCACATAGAAGTAAGACAAAGTGAGAGATGTTTTCTTCTATGTTATATACTTTTTCAGATCTTATTTGAAATGTTCTGATAAAAAAACTGTTGCTCTTTCTCAATAGCTTTGTAGATAAGCCAAGTGGAGGCATGTCCTCTCTTGAGCTGCAGACAGAGGAACAGACGGGCATGGTGCTGCCATTTTTCTATCAGTGGAGGCAGCTCAATGTGAGTCACTATTATGTACTCTTTGCTTTGGGGTACATCTTTTTACCCCAATGTAAGCAAAATGTATTTTTACCCAAGGGAGCATGAAATGTCGTTTTACCCCAATGACACCCCACTTCACCAATGTTCAATGGGAAAAAAGATGTCTTTTACCCTAATGGTAACCCACTGTACAACAATGTTCAATGGGAGGGAAATACGTCTTTTAAGCCCAATAACATTCCTCTGAGCCACAATGTGTATAGATGTTCATTAGCCCCAATAACATTCCTCTGAGCCACAATGTGTATAGATGTTCATTAGCCCCAATAACATTCCTCTGAGCCACAATGTATATAGATGTTCATTAGCCCCAATAACATTCCTGTGCCACAATGTATATAATGTTTATTAACCCCAATAACATTCTACTGTACCCCCATGTAGATGTAATTTTGTCCCAGTTCACAATCAGGGATCATTGGCGTAAAAAGATGTGTCAGGGTCATTGGGGTAGCACTGGGGTAAAACGACATCTACCGAACCATTTACCGTTGATGAGGTTTCAGGCCCCGCTCCACTGCTAGGCAGTGATTTCTGAGGGCCGTCAACAATTACGATGTTAACTTTGATAATTATCCTCGATGCACTTAATTCAAAACGTCGTAGTGAGTGAGTCTTGATTACTTTCATGAATAGCCTACTGATGTCCTTTAATAAACTTGGCATCATCATAGTCACTTGGCCGTGTTTGGATTCGCACTAAATTATTTCCAACTTGCTGAACATTTAACACACAACTTGTTTTTGAGTATAAACACTGATTAATAACCATGATTGGTTATGTTATGAATTCTCTCAATTTCAGTCTGAAGTACTACACAACACTGGTCATTCGCTGAGTGGTAGATTTCAGGCTTCTTGTACCTCACACAATTTATGCATTTCTTCTCAGCCATGGCGCACTCCTATGATTTATGATCGCCAGTGCATTTGAAACATTTTGGGGCTTCTCCTTTGGTCTTGGCAGTACAGTAGGACTCAAGATGGCCATATCTCTGACAATTGTAACATATAACTGCATGGTATCTGTCTCTCACAGTGTATATTTCCCATTCTAATTTCAACTTGTCACTATTCTTGTAAATCAGCTCTCTCACAGTTGGGTTACACCTCAAAATGTACTGCATCGTGCCACCAGCTGCAGGCTTACTAAAAATCAGCTCAATCTTATTCTGAACATCCTGAATTGTGCGTAAGAACTCATTGTAGTCCAAAATGGTCTCCTTTATTTTTCCTTGGTCTCCTCTTTATGAATATTGCATATCATGAACTTTGGTTTCATCTTTCCAACACTCTTGGTACTAATTTGCTCAACAAACTCCAATTTTTGAGCGGCCTCATCCCTTCTGTTCTCATTATCAAAGTTCATGACAATATTACCTCCATTTGTAAATCTTGAAACAGTTATTTGAATGCCATTCATTGCCTGGGAGACTTCATCGTTCATAGGGTACATGTACCAATGGAGATGTATCGACCTATAGAGACACACTTCAAACAAAAAAACTTAAACTGTGGATGAAGAGACGGATGCATGTTTGTTGTGGCAAAAAAATATTTTAACTATCACCTATTAATGTTATATAGTACAGTAATAGAAGGCCCAATAGAGTAATAGAAGGGCCACTAACACACACACCAACACAGTAATGAAGGGCCACTAACACACACACCAACACAGTAATGAAGGGCCACTAACACACACACCAACGCAGTGACTGATAGGCCATTAACACAGTAAGACGGGCCATTATTAACCTCCATCACACTTTCAGGACTCTCATTAATTGCCCGCCACACCTCGCAGGACTCACCCTGAGGTCCTAAGAGCAGGAGTAGGACATGCAGCCGCGGCCGCAGGACTCCCTCTTCCTCTTCCTCTTGTTTTGGGTCGACTGTCTCTTGTTTCAGGGATTCCTTGATCTTGATCTTGATCTTGATGTCACAGGTGGCTTGGGATTTCTCCCAGCCAGGCCTAGATCCAAGAAGCGTTAGCGATCTCGTTAACCGAGATACCGATGTCGGTAAGCAGCCTTCTCTTTGGATCCGGGCCCAAGCCTTTGTATCGGCAGCTCCTGCGAAAAGAAAACAAAACATGCGGAAAGTCTATGTTCTTCTCGGGGCAAGATATCACTCCCTACATCTTACACGTTACATGCCCTCTTTCACTGCCTCAATCACTCGTCCACTCGTCTCTCCACTCAGCCCCAGCAGCAGCACCATCCACTCCATTCCAGTCCTCCCGTTCACTCCTCGTCCCATCTCACTCACGAAACACATTCATCATTTTCGTTCTCTCCCTGTCATTCAGGGGCTGAGGAACCTCGATCCCATATCACAATAGGCTGAAACATCTAAATTTACATTCACTAGAGAGACGAAGAATGCGGGGAGATATGATAGAAGTATTCAAATGGGTCAAGGGTTACAACAAAGGCGATATAAGTAAAGTATTGAGAATTAGCCAGCAGGATAGAACTCGCAGTAATGGATTTAAATTAGAAAAGTACAGATTTAGGAGAGATATAGGCAAGCATTGGTTTAGTAATAGGGTGGTGGGGGAATGGAATAGACTCAGCAATCACATAGTTAGTGCAGGGACGATAGCTTGTTGAGTAGACTGGATAACTACATGAACGAGGACGACAGGTGGCAGTGAGGTGTGGGTGCAGTAAGGTGACGGGGTACTGGATGCGTGCCTAGTACCGCCGGTATAACGAGGATCAACTGTAATCCCTGTAACTACACCTCACCCATCGTGAGTAGTGGGGAGGATTCTGGAGCTGCCCTGTGTAGGCCACCCGGCCTCTTGCAGTTTCCCTATGTTCTTATGTTCTGATGTCATACTTCTTACATTCCAGCACATGCTGCACGTACAGTCTCGTCCACACCCCGGTCACACTTTGCTGCGGGACTCAGACCATCTATACTTCCTTGCATTTATCCTTCCTTCTCCCTTTCATTCAACTCATTTGCATTTTTCCTCTCCATGGTCACACATCCTTCTCTCACACCAAATGAAATGCCAGAATTTACTCGTTTCTCCACTCACACACGTCCTCTGCATGTAACGAAACACACGAGAAATTAATCCAGACAAGGAAAGGTTTGCCGGGGCCGGGGATCGAACCCGCGACCAGCTTAACGGGAGAGCCACTCCTTTACCAGTCGGCCAAAGAGGTACCCCCCTCGCCAAGTGGGTTATGGGAGGCTCGCCCATCAGGCAAGTCGTGTCACTACACAAATGCTTCCCCTACTCCCCCTATTTTTTCTCAAAACTTTCTAATTGACTCCCTCATGTTCTTCTTATCTGTAATTATTTCACCATTCACCTTTAGACTGTCCACATTTTCACTGTCACAGATCCTCTCAGCTCTCAGGAATCTGTACCATTCATGTCCACCCTCAAGTCCTTTCTCCCTCAGGGTCTGCATCACACTTCTCTCACACTTACTTAATTATAGTCCGAGAGCTAGCTACGGGTGATTTTACCCCAACGAGCCCAGAAGATATAATGCTCTAACTTGGTTAAGTTTATCACCGACAATTGAAAAAGGTTTGTCCAAATTTTGCCCTTGGAGGTCAGCTGACCACATCTTACCACCTGATAATGTTGTCAGTTTTAGTCTCATTATCAATTTGGACAGATTAACTCTGTGCTACTGCATTTTGGTACGTGTAGCTCTTGGGGTAAGACATTTTTACCCCAAGGGCCAAAATCAGACTAAATTTGGAGGGCAGCTGACCCCCTTTTACCACCGAGAAATAGTGTCAGTTATTAGTAGATTGAACTAGATTCATATCTACTGCATTTTATCATTATACTGAGTGAATATGATTCGTGTAGCTTTTGGGGTAAAATCCAACACTTTTAGGGTCTTTTTAAGGGCAGCTGACCCCTTCATCCCCCTTAAATATTCTGTGAGTTATATCGCCATATTATTAAGAATAAATACATAGTTTTATATACAAAGTTTGAAGTGTATAGTTTGAAAAGTAAAATCAACCTCAAAAAGGGGTATTTTGGCACCCCCTGGGGGCAACACCCACCCGAGTTGAAGCAGCTGACAAACCTTTTTCAATTGTCGGTGATAAACTTAACCAAGTTAGAGCATTATATCTTCTGGGCTCGTTGGGGTAAAATCACCCGTAGCTAGCTCTCGGACTATTACTCATTGCATCCATAACCTCCTTGTATCGTCAGTCGCTGCTGCCTCACAGAGTTTCTCCATGCACTTTGATATTCACCCTCAGCCTTTCACTTTCATACTTTTTTTTTTCTCAGCCGTCTGCACGTACTGTTCATACAACCTCTTTTGCTCCTTTCTTGCTTCCCTTACTTCCTCATACTTGTTCTAATTTAATCTCTGCACTTGCTGGTTATCCATCTGTTACTTGGGTTGTCCCTCTGCTATCAGCATTTTGCATAGTATGAACTGCCCAAGTCCATTTCATATGTATTAATTGTCATTATCTTTAACCCCTGTCTGCTCTCCAAGGCATGATCCTCACTCACCATGTGCCTCCAAAGTGCGCCATTTCAGGCCACAGCTCAGGATACTTTTTTCATAGTTTTTATAGGAACATGACACATTTCTAAGCAAAGAAGAATGGGAGGGGACACTATGAGGGGAATAAGAGGCAACAGGGCAGACAGTTAATAGCAAGACTAAAAGAAAAATAGAAAAAAGCTCAACATGAAAAAGTATCTCAATTTGAAGAGAAAAAGAAAATTGCGGTTTTTTATTATTGTTTTCTTGTCATGGATCAAAAAAATAAAGTGGCAAATAATTCAATCACATTTCTTAGAGCAACAACAGGTGTGACTTATTTCTCACATAAACAAGTGAATTGGCCTCACCAAAATACAGTTGAGTATATTTCTGAGTGTGCACACAGTAACAGTTCCTCCACGGCAGTTCATTTCTACCTTTGCACTCAGTCATTATAATATCTTACACCATCATTTGCACATATCAAGGCAGCCACTATAAACAGAATTCATCTGTGCCACTACAGCAGGCTGGGGCCATCCAAGAGGCCCCGCAAGAAAGCCTATCAGCACTGTAGGTGGCACTTAAAAATACAATGGAAAGTCACAAAATGTACTATATATAAAAATAATTGTGGAGCCTGTGATCAGTCGGGAGGTTTGAAGAAAGGTAAGACATGGTATGGTTTGGTGTAGTGTGGAATGGTATTGTATGGTATGGAATAATGTGTTCTTTGTATGTGCCCTCAACGAAACATGAGTCAAGGGTTTAACAGTTGTTAATAGCACAAAAACTGTGCTAGATCGGCATCGCATGACCCTCTAACACCCCCCTAACAATTTATATTATGTAACTAGGGGTCTAAAATGGAAAATGCTGAAAAGTAAAGATGGCGCCACTATAGACACTTGCCTGTGCCACAGCAGGCTGGGACCAACCATCAGGCCCTACTATGAAGGCCTACCGGCGCCACAGGCCAAGACGTAAAAAATAAATAAAAAATACAGCTGACTTTGTTTAAAATGCCATGTTGTAGGGTTCATCAGGGCTAACAAATGTTATCAAACAATGTCATGTCTACAATGCATGGGTAAGCCAGGAAAACAACCTGAAGAGAACAACAACAACAACAACAAGATGGACAATCTGCGACGCCGATAAATTACTGTTTCATGTGTTTCAAAGGTTTCAAGTAATGTGTTTCAAGTTACTGTGTTTCAAGTGTTTCAAGTTACTGTGTTTTAAGTGTTTCAAGGTACTGTATTTCAAGTGTTCCAAGGTACTGTGTTTCAAGTATTTCAAGGTACTGTGCTTCAAGTGTTTCAAGGTACTGTGCTTCAAGTGTTTCAAGGTACTGTGCTTCAAGTGTTTCAAGGTACTGTGTTTCAAGTGTTTCAAGGTACTGTGCTTCAAGTGTTTCAAGGTACTGTGCTTCAAGTGTTTCAAGGTACTGTGTTTCAAGTATTTCAAGTGTTTCAAGGTACTGTTTCAAGTATTTCAAGGTACTGCATTGCAAGAGTTTTGAGGGTAAAGATTATCCCTAAATTTACCCCCGCTATTGACCCCCCAAATTTGTCTATGGTTGGATGCACTTTCAGGTACGAAGGGGAATCACATTAGAATGTTCACATTGTTAGGTGATAAATATCTGAATCAGGTGATTACATAATCAACTCAATATGATGCACTGGACCTTGTTGTAATGAATCAAGATAATCTAGTCAGTAAAGTAACAATAGAACATCTCAGCTATTGCAATCATTGGTAAGCAATGACATTAGAGATCAAGCATGAATGACTTAAAATAAAATACTACAATACCCTCCCGAGTTTCGCGCTCAATCCTAAATTCTTACCATCCCGACTTTCGTGCATTATTGCTCCAAGTTTCGCATTGCTCTGACATGTACGGGTCACGTCTACCTACCATCGGCGTCACGCGCAATTCCTTAAGGCGGTGTCACACTGGCCGTCTTCCTTCAACTGTTGGGGCTATACTGTCAACAGTGGTTGCCCGTGCGTCCAATCGGGAGTGAGTTGTCGGTCGTCCTTATATACGTATGTAAACGTATGTATGTAAACAAACAGCTGACGGCAGTGGCCGAGGAGTGAGCAGTGGAAAATAGCCAACCAAGAAACTCGTAAAGTAGACTGGCAGAGCTGCTTTGTTTACTATTTAATCGATACAGGGCGACTGCTTTGTTTACGTTGTGAATACGGGCAACCGACCATGGCCGTGTGTGACGCAAACCCAGAAAAGTTGGAGTTATACTGGTCGCCCCTAACGCCAACGTAGTTGGAGGGAAAAGGCCCAGTGTGACACCAGCAGCTTAAAGACACGGTCACACAAGCTAGTTTCTCGGGGATTTTCTACAGAAATTATCTCCCGACAATTTTCTGCCTCGAATTTATCCTCAGTTTGGTTACACAGAGGACTGTTGCATTCTGGGATATATCAGCTGAATAGCAAAACAAACAATGGATCCAGATGTTGCAGAGTTTGCTTTGGTGTTTGCTGGAAAAAAAAAAATTGTTCGTTTGTGAGTGGTTAGCTCGGAGACAAAGGGAGAAAGTGCTACAGCGAGCTACTGTTAGTGCTACGAGAACTTAGTAGTGAGGACCCAGACATGATCACGCAGTGACTACGCTTGGACAAGACTCAAGTCCAAGACCTGCTCAACCTGGGTACTCCAAGCTTATCTAGCTTCGTGGAACTCATTGTGGTACTGGATTACATGCGGATAGCTACTAAACCTATCAGCTGACACGCTCTTCTTCTTGTGACCACAACTTACCAACCTCAGAAGAAAATAACCGACATGCTAGTGGCTGAGTTTCTGGCTAGAATTTCAATGAGTTTCCCGTGAAATGCAGCCAACTTTGAATCTCTGTACAAAATTCTCGAGAAACTAGCGGTTGGGTGACAGTGTTCACATGTGCTGGGGCGAGATTCAGTGTAGAGATGCGTGGTAATGGCCTGCGGCAAAAGCTATACAAACTAATGACTTAACTATCAACGTTGACTTCAGATTCACAAAGCTTTCGTTTCGTCATAGTTAGAGGCCGCTGATTGGATGAGCGCCGTTGATGACGTCATAGGACTCGCCCAATCACAAGCGTGTTTTCAGAACTGTCAGCTAATCGTAAGACAGCCAGCCGCCTTCAGCTGCGGCTTCAAAACAACCCGTTCTCTCTTCACATTTTCTTCCTTTTTACACGGTACATATTTTGAGACAATAAGGGAGTAAAATGAAAAAAAAGTCAACCTCTTCACAGGCTGGAACAAATAAACGCTTTTTCAGTTTTCAATACCCTGAGTTTAACGATCCATGAGTTTAGCGCTATACCTGCAGAACGAAGCAAGAGCAAAACAGTGTATTGTAGTGCCTTAAATAAAAGAGCAAACTTCTTAAAATTAAGCAAGAACGGACAGACATGTAATTATCGGGTTATTCTAATGTACATAGTGTGACAAAACTTTATAAATCAATTACTTTCTCAACAGAATAAATTTGTTTACTTTAGTGAAAGCAACATAATCTTAACAATACTAGTCCGCCATCGCTCAATAGCTAAAGCTAACATCATCTTAATGAGGAAACTTGTTATACAGCCTAGAGAAATTTCAAAACTTGAACAAAAATAACAGACTTAATCATGGAGACAGGCAATGAGTAAAAATTTTAATAAGTCAATCAAAGCGTAGATATGAAGAAATATTGCCGCCAATTATAAAAACCAATCCCAAGTCTTTATTTAAGTAAATAAGGAGCAAAGAACAAGATCAGAAGTGGGACTGGATCTTTAATTGACAGAGCGGGTAACTTAGTGACTGAACACCAACACACTTAAAACATATTAATTAAACAATTATTATTCCAGTTTGATGATTGCTTCCACCAATCCTGGCAATGACACAGTTTTAATGAAAATCATGTTCCTACCTTTTCCAATAAATAACTACTGATGGAATTTTGAATGTAGTGCAGTTGTTCAAAACAAATAGAAGTCCACAACCAGAGGATCTTTTTCATCCCAAACTACTTCCGGAAGCAAAAAGCAAAGTCATGTCCATATCTAATATGTACAAGGAGAATGGCTTATCTCTTACTGATTGGAAGGCAGCTAATGCAACACTGATCTTTAATGATAGACAAAAACAGGTAATTACAGGCCCTTTAGTCAAACAGCAGTAGTAGGTAAGCTACTGGAGACCATGCTACAGAGACAGAATTGCTAGTGATAAAGAAAGCCATTCACAAATTAAGGATTCACAACATGAATTCCGTAACAAGAGGTGCCCTTCAACTGACCTACTGATCTTTTGAAATGAACTCTTCTCAATGTAAGACAAAACCAAATCACTGGACATGGTTTACCTGGATTTTCAAAAGGCCTTTGATAAGGCAGGTGAAGTATATGAACGGACCATAAAGTGGCTGAGCTGAGACTCCACTGTTGATCTCCCCCACTCTGGTGAAGGCCAGTGTCTTCCTTTGAGAGCACTGTCAGAACTAATCACAGCGGCATAGCATCATGAGAGGTGCTGGGGGTTGTAAGCCCAGCCCGCAAAGAACTGGGGACATGTGTGAGATAAATTATCTCAATGCAAGTGTCTTTGAAGGGAAATTTGTAGTATTTGCAACTTGAATATACTGTAAACACAGCACAAATATTAAGAGGGGATGCCCACTGCCTGGCCAGAAGTGTTGTTGGTATTTCCACTTCTCAAAGCGTATAAGAAACTGATCTGCTCAGGAAAAATCTTCTTCATTTGTTGGGCGCAGGCCCTCTGGCACTTGCTGAGGTATTCCTAACCCGTAGACGGTAAGTTTATGTAGTCGTTGCCAGTATTTGTATTTTCTGCTACAGGGATGTCACCTTTGTTGTGGCTTGCTATGTCTTCTGAAGGTGGCTGTACTGTCATGCCTTGGAAGGGAGTGTTTGCTGGGGATTCCTTGGACTCTACAAGGTTGGTTTCTTCCTCCTCAGAAAGAGATGATAACCGAACACTCTTGTTGGTATTTGAGGAGAAGGTAAATCTGTGGATCAAATAAAGGTTCAGCAGTCAGTGGATATATAAAACTAGACGCATAACACTCGGAGAGTGCACACCTCCGCCAAAGATCGTCCTGAAAATCGGTATGGGCATCAACTGTGATTCTATGCATCATATGGAAGCATCTGTTTTGAAGTTGATGAAATTCCATCTTTTTGGAAACTTTGACCTTGGGTGAACTTTTTGAGGTCAAGGTTAAAGGTCAATGTCAAAGCCATGCAAGGTTATGTCTTTCCATGAGCTAAAATATGAACCAAGTCTGAAGTCTCTATGATGACGAGAAACGAAGTTATGGCCAAAAATATGTGAATCTGACGTTCTGTGCAAACTTGACCTTGACCTTTGACATGAAAAATTTAATGGGTTCTATTTTGGATGGACATAAAGCTTCCCTGAAAAATTGGTTGAGATATCCGCAAAATTGTGCATAGGAGACTGTTAACGAACAAACAAACAAATAAATAAATAAACATACTGACCGGACCGAAAATAAGAAAAAAGAGAATAGAAGATCTCTTCATTAAAATGTGACTCAACGAAATGGAAAAATGAAATACAGACAAAGTCAACATTAAGGATATCTGAATTATACAAAAAGGACCTAACAGAAGATACTTGGCCAGACAACACACTAGGAACAAAATCAATATTAAGGGGAAGAACTAATACCATAACTTTAAACTGGAGGAACAGGTTTGTGCAGAAATAGAAACTTTAGAACATTTTCTGTTGGACTGTGAAGAAATAAGACAAAACCAAAATTTTATACAGAACACAGAAAGCTAAAGCAGAGACTACTTAATGGCCAATATATTAGTGTTTCAACCATTATCACTGGAAGAAATTGAAGACAGAAAAAACTATATCACAAAAATCTGGATCAGAAGAAAAAAGAAAATTCACCAAGACTAAAACAGTCAACAATTAACGCCAATCAAGAGTAAGGACCGTAAGTGGGAGCCGTTACTTAGGCAATCCCATGCCTACTGGACTGATAACAATTCAGATGCATCTCTGATCCACTATGCAATGGTATGATCAAGATTTTTTACTGGCCCCAAATTAATGACAGGTTGTTCTTATCTCAAATTTCTGAGGTTTGGACTTGGGAACTTCCACATTAGACCAGAAACACTACATGAATGGAGCTCGTGCGATGCTGCGATGGTCAAGACCTTGCTCAAACTTAGTACTTATGTGGAAAGGACTTCAAAGAAGGAAGAGTACACTGCGATGAAGCAGGACGTTTAACTCCCTACACAGAGCAACAAGCACTGCTGGTTTTGGTCTTGTGGGAGACCTTAGGCAGGATTATGTTCTGGGGCCCCATTATGTATCCACCCCCCTGTATTAAAAGTATGTGATTAGGTTATTCCAAATATCAAGCATTAGTAGTCATTATTTTTAGAATGATGAGTATTTTGGGGCCTCTACAGCTGCATGTCTTGTGTGTACCTGAAACCAGCCATGACAGCAAGTGGTGAATAAGACAGTTCACCAAACAAAAATCGTGTGGCAAAAACCTGCACAAGCTTAGGGATTTATATGATGACACGAGTTAAAAGAACAGGACTTCACAACCTTGACTTAATCCTGGAAAAATATGAATAAGTACATATACATCAGTAAGGAAAGAGTACTGATATTTTGAGGAGGTTCTTTGTTGATCATTCATGCCCGACGTTCAAAATTTAAGGTGGGCGACTACGGGGGTACCTCCTGTGCATATGGTATGTCCAATAGCTTTGAAATTTTAGTATGTTGTTTGTTGGCGTAAATGTATGATATTCTGTGAATTTCATGAAATTTGGATAAAGCGTATGGGAGACTCAAACAAAACGTATTTTCTTTTTTTTGTTTCACAGACTTTATTTTTCAGTTAATCGCTTTGAAAAAAAAATACATTTGAAACTTTGTTAAGATATCTACATTTTGCATTTATAAAATTTTAGGTTTTTGTTTTGTCAGAAAAAATAGCCATTTTTTTTCCCTTATAATTTTCTCCATTGTGTCCCGTTTACTTTTTACATTTTTTAGAATTTTATAAATACGAAAACTTGCCCTTTAGTTGTAGTTTTAACTGATACCTAACAAAAGTCGGTCAGATTTTTTATCGATTTCTGAAAATTTTTGGGTGTAAAAACCACTTTTCAAGATAATGGCTCCTAAAGATATTTTTTCCCATTTCATTCATGTCTTGCCATTTGTATTTATCTGATTGGCATGAAATTTTCACATATGATTGTGTATACCTTGTTGACTCACAGGAGAATGATACTGCATCTGGTCCCCCTTTATAAAAAAAGTATTAATCACTCAAAGGTGAGGGTGTCAGAAGGCACCACCTTCCTCATTGTATAGCCAGATTTTATCTACAATTCTCCAGGTTGATATGTCTCATCCTTCTCCTCTTTTCATATCTTCTTTGTCTTGGGTGTTGCATGCCTTGTTCTTTCTTGGTCTAGCCACTGCAGAGATTCTTGCAATCTTGCTTCAGTCCCGAGGATATTTATTATGATGTTTCCATCGGCATACCCAAAGTTGTGTTCCAGGAACATAACCCTCGAGCGGCCATAAATCTTGATTTTCTGGCACGATGCGAATTTTACGTACATACAAGCACTGAATGATACCGTGTGTGTTGGCGCGTGAGTCAGGCTATGACATAATGGCGTGGGACATTTAAAAATGGCCTCCAGGGGGAAGGGGTTTTGATTTTACAAAAACAAATCTCACCACCTGGCAATTTAGGCTATCCCGGCTATGCTGAGTGAAAAAAATGTACTCGTCCAATTTAAAAAATAATCATTGAAAATACCCCGTAGTCGCCCACCTTAATGCAAACACACTGGATGACCAACCCATCACCAACCTTTCTGAAGGTTCCTCCTGTGGCCTGGGACTGAAGACATCGTCGGAAGGGGAAACAGGATCCACAGAACCCTTCATAGAGAGGTAATTGCTCTCAGTGGAATAGGTGGAGGGATGCCGTTCCTCTGGCGTGTAGATTACTCTGCATGGGAGCTCTATCTCAGCCGAGGCAGAATTATTGATCTGCTCCTGAAACGGCAAAGCCTTTTAAAATAAGTTCGGTGGATCTGTAACATTATTACACTCTGAAAGGATGATGTGGTGTCAACACAGCAGAAAAGGAAATTACTCTTTGCATACTCCTTTAAGAGTTAACCTCCCAAGGATATATGTATATTTGCATGTAGAATAAATCTAATACACTTGAACTGCCATTCATGCAAAAATGCCCCTAAACTTTGGCTCAAGATTTCTTGTTGAACTTTTATATAAGTGTACAAATGCTATGTTGAAAACTGAAACTCACTTAAAATTATAATGAGCCATCAGCAAAAAATAATCAAGAATTAGGATGCTTGCATGTACTACTTTGCCAGCATGTAGCTTTATTAGTCCTGATTCCTTTCTAGGGCTGTGGTTCTCAAGCTGGGGTAGGCACACCTCATGGGGCACTCGAGGGAAAGCTTGGCGGTACAAAACAGCTCTCAAAATACCGTTTTTTTTTTTTTTTTTAAGCTGTGGTGCAAAACCTTCCTGCATAGAGCATCTCAGACTGATTTATTCATATTTACCTGAGTACACTTATACTTTGACTCATATGTATAAGGCTAGCTACACATTAACAAGGATTAAGTCAACAGTAAAATTGTATCTTCCTCATTCTGGGCGAGGCGGTGCATCACCACTTCAGGAAACCTCACGGGATACAGAGTAAGGAAACGTTGGGAACCATAGTTGTGGAGGTTGCTATCTTAATTTACCTGTTTCTAAACATGCTCAACCATTCCAGTGTGACACAGAATCCCAGCGGGCCCCTTAACTTGGCTCTAAATTTGGCAGACATGAAGGCTCTCATGATGACTGCCCTAGTAACTGACAGCCTCAGGAAATGCTGGGAAGCAGACAAGGAAAGCACAGTGAGCAAGTTGACACGTGTACCTCCGAGGCTAGGTCTGGGTGAACTAAGGCTAAGTCATGGTCAATCAAGGCTAGGTCAGGGTCAACTAGGCCAGGTCAGGGTCAAGTAGGCTAGGTCAGGGTCAACTATATATATGAGGCTAGGTCAGGGTCAACTGATGCTGGGTCAGGGTCAACTAGGCCAGGTCAGGGTCAACTAGGCTAGGTCAGGGTCAACTGACGCGGCAGTTCATGCTTGGCCTACCTGATCATCTTTGTGCGGTGGGTCATCAAGCTCTTCTGCCTTGGTCAGATTCTCAAAGGTTGGATTGGCCATCATGGTGAGGTAGTCCGGCTCATTCTTGAATCTCTCCTCATTCATTTGAATGTAGACGTCATTCATGACCAAGTAGTCCTAAAGTTTAGAAAAAGTTTTGAGATTAAAATACAAGACAAAACAAGATTAATTCAGCATAATTTTTTTTTGTTTTACTTACATTGTGCATCAAGCTAAATACAGGTAGTCCTTGAGTTGAGACGTATGCAAATTATGACTGGTCATACTTACAACCAGGCTAGTATTTTTTTTTTTTTTTTACGTCGCGGCCTATTGCGCCAGTAGGCTTCTTCCCGGTGGGTCCTGATGGTCGACCCAGCCCGTTCTGGCGCAGGCGAGTGTTTATAGTGGCGCCATCTTGCATTGGTTCATGCTGCCCTCCCCTAGCTCATCTTTAATCCTAGAATCTAGAGTCAAGGTTGATAGGTGGTCTTCTGGACAGCATGTGGGTAGTTTTAAGCCACTCGGCAGCGGCTGAAAAATCCCAGCTTGGTGGCACCGGGCTGGGATTGAACTCGCGTCCTCCTGAACGCGGTGCCGTCACTCTGTCGACTCAGCCACCGCCTCCCCATATTAGTAATGCTTGAGCTTGTGTTTCAAATGTCCCGCTGCGGGGAGAGAAGCGGTATCGGCACGCCTGCACCTCCGATCCCGCCCCTACCCCGCCGCTGCCATCACGAGCTGGCCCCAACCCGGCTTGGCTTGGGCACGGCAGAAGAGGGTGTGTGTGTGTGTGTGGGGGGGGGGGGGGGGCATGCCCCCAACACTTCTCCCCTGTTACCTTTGGAACTCAAGCTGTGAGTACTATTCACGCTTGTGTCGCTTTAGTCATTACTCTACCCGTATATAGGCCTGCAGTTTGCTATACAAGCTTTCCCGCTACATCTAGCAGACACCAGTTGGCTAGCAAAATGGTGTCCACAACAACAGCCCCCGCACAGTATTCCTGAAGCAGCTTCTATAGGTGACTGTTTGCTGGAAACAGCAATCAGTTGAACAAAACATTTACAGAAGGTAAGAAGATGCAACACAGGTGACACTGGCCACTCATATCACTGTAGTCTATCGAATCTAACTTGAGCCTTTAGGCACGGCTCCCCTGAGCCGGGCTAATGCCACAGTCATCACCCCATCACTCTCCTCTGAGGAGCTCACTAACCCCCCCCCCCCCCCCATCCTCTTTCTCTTATTTACGTTATCTATACGTGAGTCTTACATGGTGGCGGAAGGATGAATGGTACGCGGCACCATCGCATGAGCCACGTTGCTAAGTGAAATGGAAGGTTTACAGAGTCGTTGTCTTTCCCTCAAATCCCAAGCCACTATATATATATATATATATATATATATATATATATATATATATATATATATATATATATATATATATATATATATATATATATATATATATATATATATATATATATATATATATATATATATATATATATATATATATATATATATATATATATATATATATATTTACAGAAAAGGAGACAGCTCAAGGGCGTGAAAAAAAGAAACCAATAATGAAAAAAAAAGCCCACTACTTCTGCTCCTGAATAGAGTACAGAGGAGTGGCCAAAAAGAGAGGTCAATTTCGGGAGGAGAGGTGTCCTGGTACCCTCCTCTTGAAAGAGTTCAAGTCGTAGGCAGGAGGAAATACAGATGAAGGAAGATTGTTCCAGAGCTCACCAGTGTGAGGGATGAAAGAGTGAAGATGCTGGTTAACTCTTGCATAAGGGGTTTGGACAGTAAAGGGATGAGATTGATTAGAGAGTCGTGTGAGGCGAGGCCGCGGGAGGGGTGCAGGCATGCAGTTAGCAAGTTCAGAAGAGCAGTTAGCGTGAAAATATCGATAGAAGATAGAAAGAGAGGCAACATCACGATGGAATTTAAGAGGTAAAAGACTATCAGTGAGAGGAGGAGACCTCCCTCACACGTGAGATGCATACTCCATACAAGGGCGGACAAAGCCCCTGTATATGGATAGCAAGTGTACGGGGGAGAAGAACTGGCGGAGACGATACAGAACGCCCAACCTCGAGGAAGCTGATTTAGTGAAAGAGGAGATATGAAGGTTCCAGTTAAGATTTTGAGTTAAGGATAGACCGAGGATGTTTAGTGTTGAAGAAGGTGACAGCTGAGTGTTGTTGAAGAATAGGGGATAGGTGTTTGGAAGATTGTGTCGAGTTGATAGGCGGAGAAATTGAGTTTTTGAGGCACTGAAGTACACAAGGTTCCTTCTTCCCCAATCGAAAATGATAGCAAGGTCTGAGGTTAAGCGTTCTGCAGCCTCCAGTCTGGAGTCGTATATATCCTGTTGGGATGGTCTTCTATTGAAAGAAGTTGAATAATGCAGAGTGGAATCGTTGGCGTATGAGTGGACAGGACAGTTTAATTGTTATGGAAAGAAGATCATTGATGAATAACAGGAAGAGAGTGGGTGATAGGACAGAGCCCTGTGGAACACCACTGTTAATAGGTTTAGGGGAAGAACAGTGACCGTCTACCACAGCAGAGATAGAACGGCCGGAAAGGAAACTTGAGATAAGGGAACAGAGAGAGGGATAGAATCCGAAAGAGGGCAGTTTAGAAAGCAAAGACTTGTGTCAGACTCTATCGAAGGCTTTCGATATGTCTAGCGCAACTGAGAAAGTTTCACCGAAACAGCTAAGAGAGGATGACCAAGAGTCAGTTAAGAAAGCAAGAAGATCGTCAGTAGAACGCCCCTTGCGGAACCCATACTGGCGATCAGATAGAAGGTCAGAAGTGGAAAGGTGCTTTTGAATCTTCCGGTTAAGGATTGATTCAAAACCTTTAGATAGACAGGAAAGTAAAGCTATAGGGCGGTAGTTTGAGGGATTGGAACGGTCACCCTTCTTAGGCACAGGCTGTATGAAGGCATACTTCCAGCAGGAAGGAAAGGTAGATGTTGATAGGCAGAGACGAAAGAGTTTGACCAGGCAGGGTGTCAAAACGGAAGCACAGTTTTTAAGGACAATAGGAGGCACTCCATCAGGTCCATAAGCATTCTGAGAGTTGAGGCCAGAGAGGGCATATAAAACATCATTATGAAGCATCTTAATAACAGGCATAAAGGAGTCAGAGAGGGGATGAGTAGGAGGAATATGTCCAGAGTGGAATTCTTACAGAAAGTTTGAGCGAAGAGTTCAGCCTTAGAGATAGATGGATGAGACGGCGGTGCTGCCATCAGGGTTAAGGAGAGGAGGGAAAGAGGAAGAAGTGAAATTGGAGATATTTTTGGCTAGGTGCCAGAAGTCACAGGAAGAATTAGAAAAAGCAAGGTTTTGACATTTTCTATTTATGAAAGAGCTTTTAGTAAGTTGAAGAATAGATTTGGCACGGTTCCGGGCAGAAATATAAATATCATGGTTAGCTGGAGTGCGAAGGCTCTGGTACCTTTTGTGAGCTGCCTCTTTATTTTTAATAGCACGAGAACAAGCTTGATTAAACCAAGGCTTTATAGCATGAGGAGTAAAAAAAGACCGTGGAATGTAAGCCTCCATTCCAGAGACAATCACCTCTGTGATGCGCTGGGCATACACAGAGGGGTTTCTCTCCTGGAAGCAGTAATCATTCCACGGGAAATCGGAAAAGTACATCCAAAGGTCGTCCCTTTGAGCTGAAGGAAATTGCCAGAAACATCGCCCGTTCGGTGGGTCCAGAGGATGTACAGGAGCGATAGGACAGGATACAGAAATAAGGTTATGATCGGAGGAGCCCAACGGAGAGAACAGTTTGACAGAGTAAGCAGAAAGATTAGAGGTAAGGAAGAGGTCTAGAATGTTGGGCCTGTCTCCAAGACAGTCGGGAATATGTGTAGTGTGCTGAACCAACTGCTCTAGATTGCTTAGGAGAGCAAAGTTGTAGGCTTGTTCACCAGGCTGGTAAGTGAAAGAGGATGAAAGCCAAAGCTGGTGGTGAACATTGAAATCTCCCAAGATGGAGATTTCAGCGAAGGGAGAGTGGGTCAAGATGTGCTCCACTTTAGAGTTCACTCAGTTCAAGTAGTCAAAGAATTTTACAAAGTTAGTAGAGTTAGGTGAGAGATAAACAGCACAGATGTATTTAGTAATAGAATGACAATGGAGTCTTAGCCAGATGGTGGAAAATTCAGAAGAGTCAATAAGGTCGTGGGCACGAGAGCAAGTGATGTCGTTGCGCACGTAGGCGCAACATCCAGCTTTGGATTGAAATTTAGGATAGAGATAGTAGGAGGGAACAGAGTAGAGATTGCTGTCAGTAGCCTCAGAAACCTGTGTTTCGGTGAGGAAGAGGTGAGGTTTAGAGGAGGAGAGATGGTGTTCCACAGAATGGAAATTAGAACTAAGACTGCGAATGTTGCAGAAATTGATAAGGAGGAGGTTTGAGGAGTTATCAAGACACCTCTCAAGTCGGCAGCCAGAAGAGGAGTCCTTCCTGGGGCCCTGGGGGAATTTATGCCCCCCCCCTCCGAGGCAGTTCGTTCATGTGCCATTTTGAATTTTAGATTTTGTTAAAAGGTGTGTGTGTTGTGTGAATATATATATATATATATATATATATATATATATATATATATATATATATATATATATATATATATATATATATATATATATATATATATATATATATATATATATATATATATATATATATATATATATATATATATATATATATATATATATATATATATATATATATATATATATATATATATATATATATATATATATATATATATATATATATATATATATATATATATATATATATATATATATATATATATATATATATATATATATATATATATATATATATATATATATATATATATATATATATATATATATATATATATATATATATATATATATATATATATATATATATATATATATATATATATATATATATATATTGAGTCGGATCAGGACGCTAGTATTCTCCAAGGTGAACTCAACAGATTGTATGACTGGGCGGATAAATGGCAAATGGAGTTCAATGTAGGGAAGTGCAGTATTCTGAGTGTAGGTAGGAACAACCCCTCACATAACTATTGCTTAAATGACACTCTCATCAGCAGGTCTAGGTGCAAGAGGGATTTAGGGGTCTTAGTGAGGTATGATCTCCGTCCAAGGGCACAATGCATTATAGTTAGAAATCGAGCTAATAGGGTACTGGGATTTATTTCAAGGAGCGTAAGCAACAGAAGCCCTGAAGTCTTCCTCAAACTATATTTAGCATTAGTTAGACCTCATCTTGACTATGCGGTTCAGTTCTGGTCACCCTACTATAGAATGGATATCAAAATGTTAGAATCGGTGCAGAGGAGGATGACTAAGATGAGTCAGGGGTTGAGAAACTTGCCATACGAAAAAAGACTCAAACAGTTAAACTTGCATTCTCTAGAAAGGCGAAGGGTGCGTGGAGACATGATCGAGGTTTATAAATGGATGAAGGGCTTTAATAAGGGAGACATTCATAAGGTTTTGTTGGTAAGAGAACCGGGTAGGACACGAAGTAATGGGTTTAAACTGGATAAATTCAGATTCAACAGGGACATAGGCAAAAATTGGTTTACTAACAGGGTGGTGGATGAGTGGAATAGGCTTAGCAGTCATGTGGTGAGTGCCAATACAATTGTCACATTCAAAAATAGACTAGATAAATTCATGGACAGCGATATTAGGTGGGATTAGATACACGGGAGCTTAGGGTCAAAGGAGTTGCCTCGTACAGGCCTACCGGCCTCTTGCAGACTCCTGCGTTCTTATGTTCTTATGTTCTTATATATAATGTATGTATATATATATATATATATATATATATATATATATATATATATATAAATATATATATATATATATATATATATATATATATATATATATATATATATATATATATATATCTATATATATATATATATATATATATATATATATATATATATATATATATATATATATATATATATATATATATATATATATATATATATATATATATATATATATATATATATATATATATATATATATATATATATATATATATATATATATATATATATATATATATATATATATACATAAATAGATAAAATAACGTACAGACTAGCGGTGAGACAGATCGCCATGCACAGATCATCACTCGATGTGTTAACAATGGGGGGTTACCCGGGTCAAGCCACAGACCGGTTTAATCTTAAGTGAGAGTCGATGGACTATACCACGTGTCCTTTATTTTCAAACACTGCCTCGAGGCCAAGGATATATACTATAAGGATAGCTCACTGAAACGTCATCGATGACGTCATGACTGCGGTGCGTCATCTGGTTAACAATCACCCTGCCCTCACGGTAAAAAATGTACTAGAAAACCCTTATTTATTCTTATTCATGATGAGATTTTGCGCTTTTTTGATTGCTAAGGATAAGTAATTAAATTATGCAGCTATTGTGTTGGCTAATAGTATACAATAATATAAATAATGTGATAAACATGGTAAACAAGTTATGAACATTAGTTTTCTACAACTTAATTTGCAGGGGTAACTAATCCTGTCATATATAATGAAAGTAATTATATATATATATATATATATATATATATATATATATATATATATATATATATATATATATATATATATATATATATATATATATATATATATATATATATTGTATAATATTTATGCAAATTATTAACTAAATGAATTTACCTTTACCAAACTTTCACTAAAGAGCTTTATTGGCTTTTCTTTAATGTTATCACTTTCTTGGAAAATGTTTGGACCTCACCCGCGCAAACTTCACCTTCACTTTATCTTTTCGTTTGCAGGCCAAAATCCACTTCTTTAAGGTGTGTTTGTCTCTAGGAAACCTAATGAACTTAACACCTTGACGACTTTCCGCAGTTGAGCCACTGTAACACCCATATACACCACAAATCACCATTTTCACTGAGCAAGCTACGGTGAGAACAAATGAAGTGAGCCAGTTTGCCGCCCAGCACCATTTGTGTACATGTGTGACGTCATCCGCGGTGCATTGTGGGTAAAACAAAAGCTTAGTGAGCTATCCTTATACTAGTATATAATCCTTGCTCGAGGCTCGATCCCCCTTCACCAACACAACGATTTGGTGGTGGGGACCAGGACCAAGACGGAGGCTAACGCCACCATCTTGGAAAAACTTGGCGTGTAGTTCCATTTGTAACATTGCACACGTTGCGTGGCTAAAGAGTTAACCAACCGCAGGGCAGGGGCGAGGTGAGTGCATGAGGACAAAGGTAGGTTAAGGGGGGAGGTCAGGAAGTGCGTGAACACTGCTCTGTCTATGACGGGGCATTTGAATGTTTTATTTTTTATGCAAATTTCAACTTATAACCAGCCTGTCGGTCCCTAACCCCATTATAACTCAAGGACAACCTGTATAACCTTGTAGAACGATCATTATCATCAATGGAGACTCCGTGCTGATGGGAAAGTTTCCTCGACAATCTGCTCATTTTATCCATCTTCCCAGTGTTAGAGGTAAAGTTGGGGGAATATTCTACAGCAGTGCTCATCTCCCTTGGTGCCTGTGGTGGGTGAGAACCCTTAGCCTGACGCAGGGCCAGTGGAACATCAGGGTTAACACAGTGGAGTTACCTTCTCCAGGTTTCACCAGGTACACATTTAGTGACCATCAGAGACACGCCAGTCCTCGTCGAAGGACCGACTCGGTCGGCTAGATTTCGATCACCGATAGAGTCGGTCTGTCGGCACCCTGCTACAGGCCGCCATTAGGCTAAGCCCGTGCTCCCCCGCGCAGGGAGGGAGCATTATTACCCTCTTAAAGGGCCGTTATCGGACAAGGGCCCATTCCCCTAGTGATACTATGGGTAAATCTTTAACAACAACAGTGACCATCCTCAAAGCAAGGATGAATAGTCGGGTGGGCTGCATGCCAATAGGTGCACCTGACAATCACCAAATGGGGGAGTACAAACTTGGCGGAGGGACTATTTTGGCAGCCATAGCCGGTAACGGGTTAAAGAGTAGCCTATCCAGATATTAAGTTTTTATTTATTAATGATCCACGAGACATCAAAGAGTTAAATCAAAGTATGTGCTTATCTTTGTACTCTTCTGGAAGTACGCCTTCATACAGCCTGTGCCTAAGAAGGGTGACCGTTCCAATTCCTCAAACTACCGCCCTATAGCTTTACTTTCCTGTCTGTCTGAAGCTTTTGAATCAATCCTTAACCAGAAGATTCAAAAGCACCTTTCCACTTCTAACCTTCTATCTGATCGCCAGTATGGGTTCTGCAAGGGGTGTTCTACTGGCGATCTTCTTGCTCTCTTAACTAATTCTTGGTCATCCTCTCTTAGCCATTTCGGTAAAACTTTCTCAGTTGCACTAGACATATCAAAAGCTTTCAATAGAGTCTGGCACAAGTCTTTGCTTTCTAAACTACCCTCTTTCGGATTCTATCCCTCTCTCTGTTCCTTTATCTCCAGTTTCCTTTCCGGACGTTCTATCTCTGCTGTGGTAGATGGTCACTGTTCTCATAAACCTATTAACAGTGGTGTTCCACAGGGCTCTGTCCTATCACCCACTCTCTTCCTGTTATTTATCAATGATCTTCTTTCCATAACAAACTGATCTATCCACTCATACGCTGATGACTCCACTCTGCATTATTCAACTTCTTTCAATAGAAGACCCTCGAAACAGGAATTACATGACTCCAGGCTGGAGGCTGCAGAACACTTAACCTCAGACCTTACTATCATTTCCGAGTGGGGTAAAAGGAACCTTGTGTCCTTCAGTGCCTCAAAAACCCAATTTCTCCACCTATCAACTCAACACAATCTTCCAAACACCTATCCCCTATTCTTCGACAACACTCAGCTGTCAACTTCTTTAACACTATACATCCTCGGTCTATCCTTAACTCAAAATCTTAACTGGAAACTTCACATCTTGTCTCTCACTAAATCAGCTTCCTCGAGGTTGGGCGTTCTGTATCGTATCCGCCAGTTCTTCTCCCCCACATAGTTGCTATCCATATACAGGGGCACTGTCCGCCCTCGTATGAAGTATGCATCTCACGTGTGGGGGGGCTCCACTCACACAGCTCTTCTGGACAGAGTGGAGTTTAAGGCTCTTCGTCTCATCAGCTCTCCTCCTTTTACTGATAGTCTTCTACCTCTTAATTTCCACTGCCATGTTGCCTCTCTTTCTGTCTTCTATCAATATTTTCATGCTGACTGCTCTTTTGAACTTGCAAACTGCATGCCTCCCCCCCTCCCGCGGCCCCGCTGCACGCGACTTTCTACTCATGCTCATCCCTATACTGTCCAAACCCCTTATGCAAGAGTTAACCGGCATCTTCACTCTTTCATCCCTCACGCTGGTAAACTCTGGAACAGTCTTCCTTCTTCTGTATTTCCTCCTGCCTACGACTTGAACTCTTTCAAGAGAAGGGTATCTGTACACCTCTCCTCCGGAAATTGACCTCTCTTTCGGCTACCTCTTTGGATTCTTTTGTGAGCAGCGAGAAGCGGGCTTTTTTTTTTATTAGTGTTTACTTTTTATTGTGCCCTTGAGCTGTCTCCTTTGTTTAAAAAAAAAAAAAATCCTTGTATTCATTCATACACACACTGGTAATATTTCTGTGGTGTCTGATTCACTTGTTTGAGTGAAATTCTATTGTGAAAAGTCACATATTTGTGTCACTAGTAAAAATGAAACTAGTAATGAAAGTTTTGCCACCATGAAATATACACAAATAGATAAATATGAAAGCTCACTTAGTCACAATAAGTGACATCACCTGCTTTGTGCAGTAAAAATATGCTATTTGTGGTATCTGACACCTGCAAAATGGCGTACAGGCTGGCTTGGGCCTCGGAGCAACAGCCTCAACGTTGCCAGATTGTCGTACTCAGGCAATTATATTTCCTGACTTCCTACCCCTAAACTGTCTTCTGGGCTCCAATAACGAAACTAATTTATAGTTATCGTTAAAACAGTTAGATCCTGATGTTTCTTGGCAATAGTTAGGCATCAAAAAACAGTTAATACTGTGCTCTGAGTACAATGACCTGGCAATGGTAGCTATACGTATTTTCATATTATTGTTCTGTTGTTTATTCAATGTTCTGTTCAAGAAAAAGAATACCCATAATTTTAATTAGTTTT
Source organism: Eriocheir sinensis (assembly GCF_024679095.1). Lineage (NCBI taxonomy): Eukaryota > Metazoa > Arthropoda > Malacostraca > Decapoda > Varunidae > Eriocheir > Eriocheir sinensis. Next base: position 9,981,841 of record NC_066559.1, read on the forward strand.
TGGTTATGAGGATTCTTTACGAAATACAATTATAACATTACCTTCTATTAGTTAGGAAACGTACTGAATCCTGGATCGGCTACAGTGATGTTAGGTGCACCAATTACCCAGGCCAGGATTTGAACCCAGGCACGCAGATTCATAGGCAGCTACGCTAACCACTGCACTGCAATGTTAGCTACTAGGCAAATGTCTTGTCCATCATATTGCTGTTATCAATTTGCTTTCAGGAAAATTTACATCCCTCAAGAAAATGGTACATTTTAATTTGGCACCATAATATCTGAAGCCAGATTAGCAGAAATCTCTCTTTCCACTTCCAGCTTCTCTGCTCTGTTCCCTCCAAAACGTTCCTGTCAGGAAATGGCCACATCAGGAGTGTCCATACACTGCTCATGCACTTTCTCATTGTAAGATCAACTTTACCACAACCAACATAGCATTCTCTTGTGCACTTCTCAGTCTGATAAATAAGTCTAAGCAGTTGTCTCCTGCCAGCCCTCCCCATCCCCTTCTCTTGATGTTCAAACCCTTTCATAAATTCACCAGTCTGCATTCTCCCTAAGTTCATGACCTCCTCATTGCATCATTAGTCCTCCACACCACCAGTCCACTCTCCACTATTTCACAGTTTCATCCACAGCACACATCCTACACACACGGCCACATCTCAGTCTTGGCCTACCTCTTTGAGGCTTGATGGCATCATAAGTCCCAGAATGTCCACCAGTTGGCTGAAGGGAGGTCGCTCCATTGGTTCTGTCCTCCAGCACTCCATCATAACTGTGTGGCTAAAGAAAATGCAAGATGTAAGCATCATGTAGGTGAAAGCAATGTGGAACCTCGTGAAAATCTCAGCACGTGAAGCCTCTACTTTTGTAATCACTGTTATTGCATAAATCTGACCTACAATGAACACTCAGCTTGTTGACAAAAGCAGAGGTGCCACAGATTTGTGTCTCCTCAAGTTCACCACCTTTAGATAAATTATCAAATGGAGCCCAGTAACTTCTCCAGTCAATCCCATGGGTAGACTGCTTCACCCTGGGACTCATCAAGAATTGACACCCAGGCCTGTAGTTAGAAGGGAGAACAATCCTGCCAGTCCTAGCATGTGATTCAGAACCTTGGCACTTTGGAGGGAAGGCTAAGAAGCACACAAATAGGAATGGAGAAATGCTGGCTGTAACTTGGAGAGATAAGAAGCGAGCATTGTGGATTAGAGAACAGACAAGGGTTGAAGACACTTCAGTGACTATTACTGGTGGATTTCAGGCCGTCATATCATATGTAGATCTGATAACAAATGGACAACAGAGTGGCAACATAGGAGTTATAAGAGGAGTCAGGGCAAGTGGAGGACCAGGCGAGAAATAAAATTTGATCATTTGAGGCTCTCTGCGTAAGAAGAGGAACACACTCCACCAGGCTTAGTTTTGGATTCCTCTATTTTCAGCCTTCCTCTGCATGTCTGTGTTGGTTATATCTCCCTCGCTAGGCTGGAGGTAATGCTGAAAGTCTCCGCAGCAAACACAACACGGCGAGGAAGGCTGAGAAGAGTGGAATCTGACACCAAGCTGTTTTTGCCCCGGTGATGCGTTTACCCCTTCTTGTGGGAGCGCCTCATTGGCAGAGCAGGATGGAGTACACGAACTACAGGCAGAGAGAGGTGGAGAACGTTGGGAAAGGCCTCTGTCCTGCAGTGAACTAGAAATGGCTGAAGATGATGATGATAATGAACAGTTCAAGAATGCCATTTCGTCCTCTCATGCTTTTGGGCTTCAAATGTGCAAAACATGTAAAATAATTATTTCTTTATCATTACCTTAAATTATGGGTGTTGATATGCTACCCTTAGAAAACCCAGGTCACTCTTGCCATGTAAAACAAAAAAATTTATCCCCCCCCCCCCCCCCCACACACATTTTGGCCCAAATAGACCTGCTTTCCATGACCTTGACTTTCTCACAGTTATATGCATGTTATTCTGTTTCTTGCTTTTGCCATGCCATGCATCCCAGTGACAACTCAAATCATTTATGGTTTCACTGCCGTCACCTCATTCAACTTCCGTGATATCTCTGATCCACTTGAGAGGAAGAAAATCATAACATTCTAACAATATTTTCATGTCTTTGGGGTATTAACACAAGTATGCTAACTTCTTCCAAGAAAAGTATAAAGAAGGATGAAGCCTCTAATAATAATACCTTCAAGCCCAAATATTTTACCCCTCGTCTTAAAAACTAGAAAACAACAAAATCTGGAGATTTACATGTCATCATTGGCATATTTGGGACAGCCCATCCTGTGTCCATCCTCCAGATGCCGCAGCAGGTCGATGCAGTCAATGTTTGGGTACGGTGCACCCCCCAAGGAAAATATCTCCCACAGGGTAATACCAAAAGCCCAAACATCGCTCTGCTCAGAAAAGATTCGGTCACGAATACCCTCGACTGACATCCACTTGATGGGCATGAGGTCCTGTAGGGGAGAAAATGAGGGAGTGTTGCTTTAACTTATATCATGATAATGTCATGAATTAATAGGAGGCACTCAATTTGACAATAGCCACCATGCCATTCTTAACTCAGTAGCTGCAGGATCATGTTTTTAAAGGCCCCTCTAAGTGAATTAATGAGAAAAATCATCACTTATGCAAACCATTTCATAAAACAGTCGTCCCTCAAATAGTACGGTTTCGGTTTTATACGGATTGTCATGGAAGATTTTTTTTTAGGATTTTTAAATTTCCTGCTCGTCGCATGAAATAGCCATGGCGTGAGTGGCAACACTGTTCTACCAAAACACCTGCTGAAAGCACCCCAAAGCATTCGAGAAAGGTGTTCATCTTGCAGAAGAATTCAGATTTCGGAGAAGTTACGTTTTGGGATGAGTTACGTTGTGGTAGGGAAAGCATACCACGTGAATGAGAGCAGTGTTCGCTGTATCTATCATAGTGTAAAATAAATTCTTGCCGCAGTAGCTACCAGTGCTCCAAGAGTGCTGCAAGAGTGGAGATAAAGGGCGTCCTTTAACTAAGGCTCGTCGTTGCTATGGTAACGGTGTCTCACTCGCAACAAAATGGTGTATGCTGATCTTCCTGCCAGTGCGTTTGAGAGAGCGAGTTGGGATGTCTCGGGCGCCCAGACCAACCCTGGCAATGTTTAACATGCATTACTAGCTGTCCTGGCTGATGAACTCCTTACAACAAAAGATGAAAAGGAAGCTCCAGTAGTTATGGTGGTACAGAGAGGTGAAATGCAATGGAAACACTTATATGTGTTTATTTGAGCCGCCATGTTTGCTGATGATGTCATCACAGCACGAAGGCACTCCACCTTTCAAAGCCGGGAGCCAGTAGACATGCCGAGTTGGCAACTTGTGCTGCCGCATCATTCGTTTGAGAGCACTCGGGACATTCTGAGAGTCTCGATTCCCCCTCTCAAACGCAGCCCAGGAAGTGTTTCTATGGGGAGCACTAATTTTATACGGATTTTCGAATAGTATAGGGGTCCTGGGTCCCTAACCCCCGTACTATTTGAGGGACGACTGTACATGTATGTATATATCAATGCATTTGTGATCAGTTTATGCATCATCTATTTTTTGGGGTTTATATCATGGCAAAAATTTGGCCCGTCGCTGGTACTCGGTTAAGCCACAAATTTGGCTCGTCACTGGTACACGGTAAAGCCACAAATTTGGCCCGTCGCTGGTACACGGTAAAGCCGCAAATTTGGCCCGTCGCTGGTACACAGTAAAGCCGCAAATTTGGCCCATCGCTGCTACCACCGGGTTAAGAGAACAGGAGTTTGTTAATGCAAATACAGTAAAACCCAAACTATCCAACCCAGGGGTACCCAGATACACCAAGTCTCTGGCAAAGATCTGGCCCACACAAAATAAAAGAAAATCAATAAAAAATTAAAACCTCCAACCGCCACAAGATTTGCAATACCCGCACTGTGTGGCCGCTTACTTCTGTTTTCGATCATCACGCTAGCAGCACCGCACCCCTACCCTGCAGCCCCCCCACCCTTCCTCAACACACCCCACCCCAATCAGCTGATTTGCTTATGGCATTATTACACCTGCCTTGGTGGTGCCCTGAGGAGTGCCACAAGTAAAGAGAGAGAGAGAGAGAGAGAGAGAGAGAGAGAGAGAGAGAGAGAGAGAGAGAGAGAGAGAGAGAGAGAGAGAGAGAGAGAGAGAGAGAGAGAGAGAGAGATTTACATAGAAAATCAGACCACAGTGACCCCATGGTCCAGACAAGGTGGTCTGTCCTAAGTGATTCTACATCAGTGGTTCTCAAACTTTCTGACATTGTTACCCCTGACAGCGCAGAGGTAGAGGACAATTACCCCTAGCCCCCATTCCTGTTCATTTACAATTATTTTACATGAAATTATAGGAAAGGAAAATATAATATTTAATTATTTACTCATTTTAATGCATTTTTTTATTAGAAAATCAGTATTTAATACAGAATAAGAAATTTAGGCATTATTTCCTTTGATAAGAGATAAAATTAAAGCGTTTTTACTTTAAATTTATAGCTAATTGGAATGAAACCTTTTTTTTGGTGATTAAGATAAATATAATAAATTTTATTGCTACATTAATCAAAAAAATGGAAATCCTAGTTTTAATATATTTTAATATATTTTATAACTCTGTTGTAAAAATGTAACTTCCTTAATAAATGAAAAGTTGAGAGATACATGTTTGACAAAAAATAAAATATTTTCTTTTGTGAAAAAATATTAATGCATTATTTCATTCTCAACTGAGAAAATAAACATTATTGTTGTGTTATTAATGGAAACATGGGATTGTTTTCTCTTTACTAATCTATCAATGCAAGGGTCTGTAGAGGACAGTGCACATCGCATATCAGCATCTGTGTCTTTCAGCCTCCTAGAGTTCTTGATGGATATCAATGAAACTTCACACATTTTGTCAATTTGGGGTATGTGAGTGTCGTGGGCTATAAAGTTTTTTGATACCTCAATATTAAAGGGGGTTTACGGTGGGGAATTGAATTTCATTAGAATACGAATATTTTAAAGGGTTTACCTACTTTATTATTATTTATCAATTTACTGAATTTTACTCTAAAGTATTTTAATTACCCCCAGTTTGAGAACCACTGTTCTACATTAATTAGATGGCTCCAAAACTTTGCATATCAAGTCTAATTAATATTAAGTTGAAGGAAGTGACGGTCGAGCTTGTTTTTAAAGGAGTCAATCGTGTTACACTGGACCACTGAAGGTGGGAGCTTATTCCATTTTCACACTACAACGTTGGTGAAGAAAAATTTGGTGCAGTCTGAATTTATTTGTCTACATTTAAGTTTTACGCCATTGTTCCTCGTTTGCAAAGTGTCATCGATCATAAACAATTTTGTTTTGTCCACATTCATGAATCTATTAAGCATTTTAAAACATTCGATCAGTGTTCCTCGGAGGCGACGTTTCTCTAGAGAGAGCATGTTAAGGGTGAAAAGCCTCTCGTCGTAAGGTTTGTTGCGCAAGGAAGGGATCATTTAATATTTTGTTGCACCTTCTAATTTAGCAATGTCCTTTGCATGGTGAGGAGACCAAAACTGTACCGCATATTCCAAGTGGGGTCTGACTAAACTATTGTGGAGCGGAAGTTTTACTTTTTTATTTTTGAATAAAAAGTTTCTTTTAATGAAGCCCAACATTCTGTTTGCTTTATTCGCTACATCGATGCATTGATGTGAGAATTTGAGGTTTGACACGATTTTGACACCCAGGTCTTTGACGCATTGAACACTTTTGATTTTGACGCCGCGCATTTCATAACTGAATTTTTTATTTCATAATTGTTCCAACTTGAAGGACCTGGCACTTGTCTACATTAAAGGGCATCTCCCATCTATCAAACCAAGCTGAAATTTTACACAAATCCTCTTGGAAGCTTTGCCTGTCTTTGTCAGTGAGAACTGAGTTGCTAATCTTTGTGTCGTCTGCAAATTTACCAATGAGATTATTGATTCCAACATCCACATCGTTGATGTAAATAATGAAGAGCACTGGGCCAAGAACCAAGCCCTGAGGGACGCTACTAGTGACAAGCGCCCACTCTGAGTTAAATCCGTTGATCACCACTCTTTGTTGCCTGTTGCTCAATCAATTCACGATCCATTCGTGTACTTGAGAGAGAGAGAGAGAGAAAGAGAGAGAGAGAGAGAGAGAGAGAGAGAGAGAGCTTGACCATCACTAAATTTGACCACATAATAATGATAAACAAATTAACATATAAATCAACAACAGAGTTGCACATCACAGTCTCCGGGTAAAACTCACGTCTTTTTTCTTCTTGTAGATGTTATCTTTATATATGTCCCGAGACAAACCAAAGTCACTGATCTTCACCACATTATTGTCAGCAAGGAGAAGGTTCCGAGCCGCCAAGTCACCGTGAAGGATCTGGGGAAGAGAGGAGGAAAACAAATGTTGATAGCAAGGTCTTGCAGTGATGGGCAATAGTTATCCACTTAGTGATGATTCAGCATGGTGTGTGGCGGTGGAGTGCCAGTGAATCTTGTGCCAGATTTGAAGGGAAGGGAGTCATGTTCAGCTGCCGTGATGCAGCACAGAAACTGTCATTTATCAGCAACATCAACTCCTGGACTTTGAGCATTCACAGTGATGAGGAACTATTTCAGATCCTTTAGAAAATATATCTTAAAATATGATACACGTAAATTATGAGTTGTAACTGAATATCTATTGCCTTACATTCCTTTTGGACAAGTAAGCCATGCCATGGGCCACCTGCCATCCCCAGGAGAGGAGATCATGGGTGGAGAAGGGAGCATTGAACCCAGGGACACTGCCAACTCCATATGTGAAGGCATTCCCTTTGGAGTCTGAATGAGCTTCACTCATGAAACAGGAGTCTGCAGAAAAGAAGGAAAATGAAGTAATCCATAAAGTATTGAAGCTGCATTAGGTATATGTTTACCTTTGCACCAACAGTTCTACATGCAGGCAATGCTCTTTAGGATTTAATAATATAAACACTCCCTGAGCTTTAAGTCATGGAGACTCCTTTGACAACACCATCACTTCATATCATCAAAGAGGGAATATTTATTTAAAAATGATTGTCACTCTGTACAGATTTCTTTTCAGTGTTAAATTGTGAGGTGATAACATCATGAAGGTTGATAAACATCAGGTCCAGCATCACTGGTGGCTGTGCTCATGTTGCCTCCAAAACAACTACTTTATATATAAGTGGTGAAAATTGTCCCCTCAGTAATGTCTACACACAAGTCAATGATGACACTGTAAATGCAGAGACATGATCCAAGACTTTCATGTAACTCCTATGAGTGTCATAAATGCTTTTAAAGTATTGACAGCACATTAGTATTACGAGGACATGCCTCCAGGGGCGGCCAGCGTTGGAAATTTTTAGCGAACCAGTCAGGTTGCTTCCGTTAATTTATTCCGCTACCCTTAACAAAGTCCCCCAGCAAAATGTGGTGCGCGCAGTGAGCACTGGTGCAGATTTTCAATTACGCTAATCAAAGCAATACATTATGTCGTGTTAAACACTCAGTCACAAAAGAGTATTGATAATATAAAATGGAATTGTATTATTGATATTTGGTAACAGGATGACAAACAATAAGACAAAATATTTCACTTGACCGAAAGCTGATATAAAATACAATTATATATTAATAATATAAGGATATATAATCATAGATATTATAAGTAACTGATTATGTAAGAGGGTGTACAAGAGTGACTGGACAGAACCCAGAAACAGTGTTGTAATCAGAGGAGTATATGCTGCAGGGCTGGAGGCTAGGGAGAGGCCTGAAGTGACAGGTCTGTCTTGAAGGCAGTTAGGGACAGGCATAGGTTGCTGTGCCAGCTGCTCTAGATCGTTAGTGAAAGCAACGCTGCAGACTTGTTCACCAGGTTGGCCAGTGAGGGTGGATGGAAGCCAAACCTCGTGATGACCCCTGACATCTCCTATGATGGAGAGTCAAGCCAAAGGTGAATGGTTCAGGAAGTGTCCCACTTTAGAATTCAAGCATCCAAAAGTCTGGTAATCTTTCCTACTCCTTTCCCTTTCACTCACACACAAAGCCTGGTCACTGACCTGTAGGAGACAAGGGGGATGAGGTTTGTCGTGTGAGGTTTGTGGTGTTTGTACCCAGACTCCATAGCTGAGAGCTGTCTGAGGTGGTGTTCAGGAGAGTGTCAGTGCCAGGAGTCAGGTGTCTGGAGTCTCTACTTTGTAAAGTAAGAGATCTATGAAAGCCTTCATGCCCTTCAATTCCTTCCTCTGGGCCTGCAGTTGATGTGCTTACCCCCATGCAGTACAGAGGGTTTTGTGCATGGTTAATGTCAGGCAGGCAGGGAGAGGTGCTTTCTGCTGCTGAAGAGTTGTCAGATGACACAGTGGAAGGGTGAACAGACTTAGCACAGTGGCCTGGTGGAGGGGCAGAGAGCACAAACTGAGGAGAGCTGGAAATCACGTGCCTTTCCATGTCAACAGGTGCTTGAACGTGACTTGTGCTGGGAGGGAAAGTAACATAAATTTTGAGTCTATCATCAGTCACTGCTGGACAACTTTTTCCCTAAGCCCTGCCCCCATGCCCTGCCTGATGTCACTGCTGGTTAACTCATTGCTTTTGACATACGAGATGACCTAAAATGATAGCTTAAGTAAAAAGACATAAAAGACATTGGAGTTAGTCAATACTACCTTGAGGAGAGGGCTGAGGGGGCATAGCCTAGGAATCAAGATCCATCAAGTTGTCAGGCAGCAACTATGATTGTAATAATATAGGGCATATTAACAACACCAAAATAAGCAGCAAGAGGTGGCTATACAACATGACAAGATGGAGGTATGGTGAGGAGGAGGCGCCAAGGGAGGCTGGACAGCAAGGGTGTCACAGACTCAGCCGAGGTGGCGAGTGACTAAAATCGTGTGCCACGGAATTTTTTCATTAAGAACTTCCTCATTGGATATGAAAATGAGTAGAGGTCCAATGTTGCTGTTATAGATGCGCATGTATAGATGCGTGAGATCACCTTGGGAGTGCCACACTGTTAACAAGACTTACTGGAAGGAATGCGGCAAAGGAGAGGATGGCTCCTTGGCAGTCCTCTTAAAGTCAATCTTGCCAGTGGTACCATCAATCTGATCTATGAATTTATTGCGATGACGATGCATGAAGTGTAGGAGGTCACCAAATCGACAGTACTCAACCAGAATCCAGAGTTCTCCTGCAGAATTAAGTTGACATTCATGTCATTAGCATTCATTGATATGACTGGCTTTTCATTTGGTCTCCATGCATTCCTCCATAACATTAAGAAATGTGGCAGATCAGAAAAACACAAAGAACTTCTCCAACACACCCTCACCTTGCCTACAATCCTGCACTCTGCCTCACCTTGGACTGTGCTGGCTCCCATCAGGTTGACTATGTTGAGGTGTTTGCCGAGATGGATCATTATCTTGAGCTCCATTATGAAGGCCTCCAGCTGTCTGGACTCACATCTCTTACACATCTTGATGGCAACAGTGGTGGTAGCACGACCCTCCAGGCCTGTCACAGTTGCCTTAATCACCTTGCCAAAGGCACCTGAGCCCAACTGCTTTCCTGGAGAAGCAGATTAACATCCATGACGGTTACAGTGGATTGCCAGATGCAAAATCACAGAGGCACAAGAGATTTTGTAAGTTAGTGAATAAGTGTGTAACAAAACTAAGCTCCAGAGATAACATTCCATGGTAACTATGGTGAGAAAATACTGAGAAAAACTTACGTGTAAAGTGTAGAAGGTAAAGGTAAAGTTGAGGGCATATGCTGTAGCTGTGCAAGGCCTCAGTGCTCGTCACTCGCACTCCCCTTTTGAGAGAGTTAGGGTGGGGGCATATGCTGTAGCTGTGCAAGGCCTCAGTGCTCATCACTGACACTCCCCTTTTGAGAGAGTTAGGGTGGGGGCATATGCTGTAGCTGTGCAAGGCCTCAGTGCTCATCACTGACACTCCCCTATTGAGAGAGTTAAAGTCATAGGAAGGATTAAATACAGACAAGGGAATTAAGGCTGTTACAGAGTTTATCAGCGAGTGAGATGGAGGAGTGAAGGGACTGGTTAACTGTTGAATTAGGAAGTTGGACAACACAGGGATGAGCCTGAGTTGAATGTTTTGTGCAGTGAGGGCACAAGAGGGGTGGAGCATTATGCTGATAATGGGTTCAGAGGAGCGGTTAGTGTGAAAGTAGCAATAAAAGCTAACAGGGCAAGCAACACTGCAGCAAACTTAGTACAAAAATCATTCTGAATCAGCAAAAAGAGAACCAGTCTTTACCTGGAGTGATGTTCCTCCGGGGTACCTCCCACCTGCTTTCATCATAAGGCAGAAGTTCTGCCTGTTGCTCAGCTGTGTAATTGGGGTTCAGCTGGCCAATATTATCCTTTAACAAGTGATCCTTCATTACATTAAATTCTGTTTTAGAATCTATTTCCCTCTTCATTATGGTCAGAAGAACACCAACCATAAGAACAAGCAAGGCAATGGCCACGAGGGATATGGTCAACTCCACCCGGACTCCTTTGCTCACCCCTGGTGTTGTGAAAACAAACGTACAACCATTGGGTTACACTGAATGAAAATAAAGAGAAAACCTCCAGCAACAGAAATGTCAAGAAAATGTACAAGTAGTCCCTGCTCACAAACACCAAACTGAAGGTGCAAAACTATATTGAAGGTATAAAAGTGTGACAGTTTGCTAAATAGAACTGTGACAAGCACTACTACAGAATGGTCTGCTCGGAGATGGTAACAGTGCCCCCCCCCCCCCCCCCATGCTGAAGATACAGTAACTGGTGTGGGGGTGAAAGCATTCCACTGAATAATATGGAAAAGGTCCCAGTGTTGCATCATGTCAAAATATTGAAGAGGATCTTCCCCTTCTTGCCACCTAGCAGAAGCCTGTTTGTAACATGTTATTAATGGCTAGGAGCCACACGTACCTGCCACTGAGATGGTGAGGGAACCTGTGACTTCATTCACCCTGTTCTTCGCAACACATGTGTACACACCCGCATGCCTCTCCAGCATAATTCTGAAGATCAGCAGCTCCCTAGAGTTGCTGGAGGATTCCTTTATTTTTTCAACAAAGAATTCTGGCGTGTGGTTGAGAACCTTGCCGTCCTGTGATGGGCAGAGAATTTACAGTTACCTATCATTGTTGTTATCATCATGCTCCCACTTCCTGCAGACACTGGCTGGGAGGGCTGCCAACATGTGATGACTCAAGGCACGGATAGAGCCTTCCAAGGCCTTGGGACACAAGGGCGCCCTTCCTCCGACGCCAGAGTGTCCACCTCTTGCCTCAGGGGCCAGGCTCAAGTCCCGGGGGGATTGTTGAGAAGTAGGTCTACCCTTCTGGACGGATCAATTTCTCATATACTTTGAAAAGTGGAATTACTCCCCGTCACAAAAATGCCTTCAATTAAGAGTAACTAAAATGATAAACTTTGATTAAAAGGGTGCTCACTCCTATTCACCAACCTCTACAAAGTTCAGACAACAGTTAGTTCATGCCAGTAGAGGATGACTCTGTCCAGCGCTGCTGATTATTCGTTCATTCTGCCAGTGGGCGGGCATACTTCAGTCTGATGGTACAACCTTGGCTGCTAAGGCACATACCTCTCCTAGAATCTGATGGCTGCTTAGGATGAAATGACTGTCACATCAGTTTGCAAATAAGAAAAGTCAAATTGTTGACTGAAAAGAATGGAAGATGGAAGGTGGTGTGCAGATCAGCAGTGTGGTAGGATAGTGGGGTGTGAATGGAGTGAATACAACAACGTCCAGTTCACATGTGTACAGATTGGAAAGCCTTGTCTTTCTCAAATTTATTTATATGGAGTCACTGAAGCAAAGACTGAGAGAGCTATAAATTCACTCAGCCCTCGATTTAACGGATTAAAAGGGGGTAAGGGTGGTCCATTGCTTGAAAAAGTCCGCTGCTTGAAAATACGGTTTTGACGTTTCTAAAGCCAGTGTCACACCGGACAGATCTACCCAGCCTCCCTTCTAGCTCAGAACAATTTTTATATTTAAAAAAAAAAAAATTTATGATCCGGGCGGCGAGGCGCATGTGTGCGAACAACCCCGGCCGCGCGCCGGGCTTGAGCAGCTGATGAGCGGCTGATGAAAGTGGTGGTAATGATGGGTGTCGGCAGCGTGGCCCCCGCATCGGCGCCGGTGCTTTCGTGGGGGCCCGTGCGTGTGTGCCTGTGTTTATTGTGGGCCCGGGCTCCTCAATTTGCTAATTCTTGTTTTCCACATGTTGCGCGGGACCTCTTTCTGGTCTTCTATCTCTTCTTTTTCAAAAAGAAGAGATGGAAAAAAGGAAAGGGGTCCCGTGCAACATATGGAGGATGGGAATTGGCAAATTGAGAAGCCCAAACCCATAATAAACGCAGCCACACACACACGGGCCCGATGGGGATGCAGTTCGGGTGCCGCCGATGCGGGGGCCTCACCGCCGACTCTCATCATCGCCATCACCGTCATCAGCCGCCCGTCAGCTGTTCGGGGCGGGGCCCAGCGCACGGCCGGGGCTGTCTGCACGCACAAGACGTCGACGGTTTTCAATTTTCCCCATAAAGGCGGACACACACTATACGATGTGTCCTGTCCAGCGGCCGAAAAGTGGGCGGAGCTAGAGGCCATGAGGCAGTGTGTGTGGGTGTAATTTGTGCGGCGCGGCCTCACGACACGGCCCGATGGCCTTCTGTTTAGGGTTTTGACGTTTCTAAAGCCAGTGTCACACCAGACAAATCTATGTCTGTTGAGATTTTGTGGTCCGTTAAATCCGAAATCCGTTAAATCGGGGTCCGTTAAATCAAGGGTCGAATGTATTGGGAAAATCGGGTCTTCCTGCTTACCTTCAGCCACTGGATGGTGGGTTCTGGCATGCCCGCCACACTGCAGCTGAGGTTGAAGGGCGCATCTTTGGTCACCTCAACTGTTTGGTTTCTCAAATTACTTTCATTTGTAAAATGCACTTTCTCTTCACCTGCAAAGAGACAGAAAAAATTAGCTTTAAGCTGTTTTTCTAGAAAGTAATTTTATTTTGCATCAATTCTATTCAGCTATTGAACATAAAACAAGTTAAGATGGACTCACCATGCACTGTGATGGTAAGCCTCTTGCTGATCTGCTGGCCTTCGTGGAGCACAGCCATGCAGGTGTAACTTCCAGCAAGCACTTTCATGGCTTTATCAACTGTCTTATTGACTTTCCATGAAAAGTTGGACTCCGTAACTGGGAATGTGTGTGGGTTTGAAGAGTCTGGCAAAATATTCAATGATTTACTGATATAGTCTCTTCTTAGAACCTTTGTGAAAGTATTACAATTATTGTTTTCTCACTGTAGTCTTATTTCACCAAGATATTACAGGCAGCCACACCTCCTCTTTTTCTCTCTTGATGTTGATTAGCTCTATGGCAGCCAGTCACCAGGCAGATTCCGTCAGTTTTTTCCGCCTTGGCCACTGGCGTTATGACTGTGCTATGTTCTTAGTTTTCTAATACTATCTGAAATACCTCAAGGCCTACCTGTGTTTTCTTAGTATCATTGCCAACCTTGAGTCATTACCTATAACATTCAATCTTTAACACAAGACGGCTAATTATTTTTTGTCGTAAATATCACGTGATGAATGATGATATTTTTTTCTGTATGATAAAAACAAGTTTATATTTCCATCTATACTAAAGTTAACAGTGTACTTTTGGCTATGTTTTTTGTCTCATCATAATCTTTGACAGTTTAGGCACTAGTTGTTCAATGGTGAAATTGCATTAAATTAATATTTCATGGTGATTTTGAGGTGTTAACATATTCTTTTATGCATCACTTAACACAGAGAGGCAGTATGAGCGCAGAGCAAGCTTCCTGGGCCAAGCAAATTAAACTTTTCCAGCGCGGTGATTGGCTGCCACTTGGCCAGTCAAAATTGAAGAGCATGAGGGGGTGTGGCTGCCTGTAATATCTTGGTGAAACAGAATACGTATAGTTAGGGTTTTAATAGTTACTATTTCTTAAACTAGTCTATTTACTATCTCCCCAGAGTATCTACTCCTTTGTATTACATAGCCTTCAGATGCTAATTTATTTTCACCGCCTCATTGGTTTCACTGTTTATCTAAGTCTTGCAGTCATGCAGAAAGTCTCGGTGGTGTGCACTGCATGGGATGGGCTCCTGCAAGTATTCTCCTTCCACAACACTACCGATGTTTTCTTCTTGCAGCTCTGTGGCCTGAGAGAGCAAGCACGCCACTGTAAGGGCTCCAGCCACCACTAATTATCTCCCATGCCAAGACAAAGACCTAGCCCAGCACACCTCTTAAGTCCCTGGTGTGTCTGCCATGAGGTGCACTAAGTTCAGACACTCAGGATGACTCATTCACCTCTACCTCTGATATGTGTCCTGCACATCCTCAGTAATGGAAAAGCAGCAACTACTTTTGCAATTCCAGCAGGAGAAAAATTCCTGACTTGGGAAGATTCTTGCACCAAGATGCACACAAACTGTATCACTCACCTGGCAATGTGTGTGTAAGGATGACAGTCTTATAGTATAATTTGCTTCCTCCACACATCAGAGAGAAGTAGTCATTCTCTATAACAGAAACATGTTTCTCACGCTCTCCAACTTCAACGGTTTTTTCATTTTCCCCACGATGGCGCAGGACAAACATGCCACCAATGTCTGAGGACCAGAGTTAATAGAACATAATTTGAAGTTATATACTGATTTCCTTTCATATACATGTATTTACCTATTTATATTTACCTATTTGTAGTCTACCAGGCCTGAGCTAAGCTCTAATAGTCCTGTCTCCATATCTACATTTATCCAGCCTTTCCTTCATTTGTTGGACATTGTTCGCCTCCACCACCTCTTCCCATAAGCTGTTCCATGTGTTAACACTTCTATGTGTGTGTGTGTGTGTGTGTGTGTGTGTGTGTGTGTGTGTGTGTGTGTGTGTATTTATTTATTGGTATTTACCTATTTGTAGTGTACAGGGCCTGAGCTCAAGCTTAATCAGTCATCTCCCAATCTATATTTGTCCAGCTTTTCCTTCATTAGATGGACACTGCCTGCTTCAACAATGTCATTCCTTAGTCCATTCCATGTATCCACACTCCTGTATGGAAAACTGAACTTCTTTAGGGCTTTCAAACAAATCCTCTTCCTCAATTTCTTGCTGTGTCCTCTTAGTTGCCTCCTCCCTTCCATCTCGATTAGATCATTTCTGTTAAACACTTCCATTCCTTTTGTGTTCCTGTATAACTCTATCAGGTCTCCTCTTTCTCTTCCTTCTTCCAGTGTTGGTAGGCCCAGTCCCTCTAATCTAGTCTTGTATGACAGGCTTGATAATTCTGGTACCATCTTAGTCGCAATCCTTTGAATCCTTTCAAGTTTCCATGTCCCTGGGTGTTTAAATAGAGGGGAGGAATTGTTGGGTGTGGTGATGTTGGTATATCTGGCAAGTTTGCATGTTCTTGTGTAAAAACAGATTGGAATTGTTTGTTAAGTGTGTCGGCTTTGTCTTGTGGGTGTGGCCAAGGAACCGTTGTGTAGTAGTGTTGTAATTCCGGTCGAGTCTTGTCTGCGTGCTTTAAAGAAGCTGTAGAATTTCTTGTGGTTTTGTGTGTTGTTTGTGAGAAAAGTGGATATGTATTTAGTTTCTGCTTGTTTAGTTTCTTTTTGTAGTGTTTTCTGTATGTTTTTGTAGTGTTCCCAGTGTTCTGTATCGTTTTGCTGTGTTGTATGCCTTTACCTTGTTTCTGTGTAGTCTTTTCATGGTAATGACAATGAATGAATGAATGTGATAGTTTTCTTGGGTATGTGTTTGTCCAATGTGTCATGTATAAAGTCTTGTATTCTGGTCCAGTTTGCCTCAACAGAATTGGCCACTGGATCTGTGTCGAGGAAACAGTCTCTAAAATCAGTTAAGTCTTTAATTATGGCACCCATATTGGCTCTGTTGTATGAATAAATGTTCCTGGGTAGTTGTTTTTGTGCTGTTGGCAGAGCTGGGCACTTCCGATCATCAGTCCGATCATCCGATCTGATCAGAACAGCAATTGGCGATTGGAATGCAAATATTGGATCATCTTTGTAAAAGGTAATCGGACTGGACGCTCAATGGTATTAAAAATAATACGTACGTCGTACGTATCTGACGCTGTACGGGTTAAGACAATTTTGCCATAGCTCCGTGCCTTGCCATCTTGTTTGTTCATAAAACAGGCTGGATTCTGGTGTTCCATTTACCCCAAGCAGAGCCAAAATTAATCAGGATTATGTTGGGTCATGTGTCCATAAGTGGAAGAGGCTAGGGCGTACTCACCAGATATTCTGACAGCAGCTGATGTGTTTTCAGTTCCAAGAATGTTTTCCCCAATGCACCACAACAGTCCCGGGGTGTGGGGAGAGAAAGCCATATTTTTCTCAATAATGTTTCCAGGATCAACAATGTTTCCAGTAGTGGGAATGTCAGTGTTCTCCTTTCCAGTCTGGAACAATCACAATTAATGGTACCAACCCTTTAGAGCTTCACACTGGAATCAACTGATTAATTTCCATGCATTTGAAGGAGACAAGAGGTACTGGGTTTTAGCTGAAGACAAATATCGTCACCTTCGTAAACAAATCGCCTAAGTCATTATTTTCTACTTTACAGGAAATCAGAAAAGAACTGTCATTATCTCATTTGGCTTAAGATTTAGGCAGAAATGAAAAGGTCAATTCTAGAACACTTAAACCCTGAATGACAAAGGCAACTGTACAAAAATGGGCGTCACATGTTGAAAAATTGATGTAAACAAAAACCTGGAAATCGCTGAAAAATGACTTAGGCAGCTGATTATTTTCCATGTATTTGAAGGAGATAAGAGGTACTGGGTTTTAGCTGAAGTCATAATTATACAAATAGGCGCACAAAAACACAAAACTCCACTCATTACCTGATGCACCGTTACCGGGGGACTACAGGAGTTATTTCCACTGGAGCAGTCTTGAAACTGTAAAGTGACATTGGCTGGAGGAAATCCTTCAGCTGAGCAGGTGATGTTCAGGCTCATTCCCACCTCGAGATAGGAAGGAACACTGCTCAGGTTCATGTGGGGCCTACCTGAGAAGCATGAGAAACTGTTGCAGGTTTTCCAAGTCGTGAGAACACACCACACACTCATCATATCACGGAAACGGCATGTACCGCAGTAGTTAAGGAGTCCATTACAGCAGCGGTTCTCAAACTTTTTCGTGAGCGACCCTATTGGGAACATTTCAACCCTTTGCAACCCATAGTAAAGAAAATGTACAGCGGTATATAAACTTTATTTTGAAAAGAAATTAAACGTGTTCTCCTTTTTTCTCATCTTAACTAATGGGATCCATGGTGCTGCTGCTCATTCACCCACATGTCAAGTCGTGGGATCAGTGTGCTAAGGCTGCATCTCATATCGTGCTCGGGGTTAAGCTTGTTTCTCGACTTGATTCTAATGTGAGTCCTAGTCGAAAAACCATGCTCGCAAAGGTAGGTTGTAACAAATGGGGGCAACACTTTTACCGCCTCACCTCCTGCAATAGGCTTCTCTTTCTTTACCTGAATCCAGAACTCAGAAAGAGATGCTTCCTTGAAAAGGTCCTTCAATAACTTTTCACTTTGAACCTCAATAAGTTGCTATGGGAGTCCTGGAACATCTTTTGGCAGGTTTTCAACATTCATGTTGAAAGGATTTCTCACCTATGATTGGGTTCGAATGTGCTTTTCTGGGATTCACCAGTCAAACTCTGCCATCAGCTCAGTCAAGTGTGGTACAATAAAACTTTTGGCATTGCCGTGAGATGTTGTTTCCTCCCACATTTCTAGAAATTCTGCCACAGTTGGAAAAGCTGCAAATTTCCCTCGCTTCATGTTGCCTAGCCACAATTTTAGTTCGTATTTGAGAGAAGACATTTTCTGCAACTACAATAATCGTCTGGTTATGGCCTTGCATACTGATATTTAGACTGTAGAGTGCACCAAAAATGTCAGTGAGATACCCGACTTGTAGGAGCCATATCTTGTTCAACAGTTTGTTCACTAAATGACATTTCTTTTCAGTCAGGAAAATTTCCAACTCGTCCCGAAGATCAACTCGTCGTCGTAGTACTTTTCCTCTTGAAACCCACCTGATGTTTGAGTAGAAGAGCAGATGCTTGTGTTCAGAATTGAAATCAGCACATAATTGCTCGAACAACCGGATATTCAATGCACGAGCTTTGATGTAGTTGACAATTTGAACTGCTTCGTTCATTATTTCGTTCGGTCCAGGTGACAGGTGTCGACCACCCAAATTTTCACGATGTAGTAGACAATGAAAAACATTCACCTTGGGATTAACTTGCTTTACACGTGCTGTGAAGCCTTTTTGCACTCCGAGCATCTCTGGTGCGCTGTCAGAACAAATGCTGAAGCAGTCTGTCCATGAAAGTTCTTCCTCTTTCAAGAACTGGTCAACCATTTGAAAAACATCTGTAGTGGTTGTTGGCAATGCATGACAAAAGAGAAACTCCTCTTCTAGATCTGCTGGCCCTTCATACCTAACACAAACCAACAGTTGGGCATTATCACTTATGTCTGTTGAGTCATCTAGCTGCAAGCTAAATGTTCCGTTGGCCTTGATGTGATCTACCACTTGCTGTTTGATATCAAGTGACAGGTCCATGATTCTCCTGTGTACCGTGTCATTTGACAGTGGGATAATTTCCAGTTTTCTTGCCACGTCTTCTCCACACATGGTTTTTACCATGTCAATGGCTGCAGGTTTGAAGAGATCTTCTCCAACAGTGTGGGGTGCTTTCTTCTTTGAAATTCTCCATGCAACCTTGTATGATGCCAATGTGGCTTGCTTCAAAGCTGATACTGCTGGATTGTCAGGAGCCTCGAACCTTGTTCTTTTCAGAGCAGCTTCCTTCCTTTCAAAAAAAGCTCCTGTCCACCACTAGTAGGGGCCCAGGGGGAGGGAGGATGTGGGGAGTGGATGAGCGAGCATTACAGAAATGATTTTTAACTGGAATGCCAAGAAATGAATATCAATAAAAAGGAAAATAATCTAATACATATCATAACATTTGATCCAAAAAAAAAAACCATTGATTAATGGTTGTTTGTTAAATAAAAAAAGACACCTAGGCCGAGGCAGAAAACACAAATCTATGTGGAAAAACAGGAGTGGCATCACTGGTGAGGGTGTGAGACAGATGCCTGGCGTTGTAAACATTATAATTGCAATTTCAATTAAGTAAATTAAATACATTGAAAGTATAAGATTTTTTTCTATGTCCCTGCGACCCATCAAAATTTATCTCGCGACCCAAAGACCCACAGTGAGAACCGCTGCATTACAGTAGGTGGAAATGTATGTTCCTAGTTAGACGACATATAGTCTAAGTAACAGAACATACAAAATGGTTGTTATAAATTGTTTCATGTTCTAAGACTTAGCCTACAACAATGGGGAGTTTTCGGAGGGTCTTTTTTGCCAGACGTTTCCAGCGAGTGCATCTTCCCTCCAGGGAGCCAGATGTAATCTTTCATCATCCTCATTGCCATATTTAATAGATTCTAATGGGATCAGTTTCAGTTGAAAGAGGAAAGAAAGGGTAATTTTTTGTGTACTCCAGATTTCCTATCATGATAAAATATTTGCAAATATTTGCATCATATTCTAGGTGAGAACAAAATAAAAAGAATGATTTCTGCTGACATAAATGGAAATAAAAAGTCTGCAACATGGAATAGTTTATGAATTACATAAAATTTGTCATATTTTTCATCACCTTTGTGTCATGCTTAACAATGATTTATATCCTTTTTGTTCTTTGCAAAAATGTTTCTTTGCAATAATTTTTGTTGCAAATTGTATGAAGCTTGGCATGAACATGTCTTTATTAGTATTAACACCATGAGAACCTCTTGGAAACTGTTTGATAGTTAGCAGACTGATTTTCCTCTTAAGGGGACCCTCTGCCTGTTACTCATGAATGCAAACTTTTTCTTTTGGCTCCACAAAACGTTTTTCTTATACCTATTATTGTAATATTTGAAATTTTAAAAACCTGAAAGTTTGATGAAATTTGGACAAACAGTTTTTGAGAAAACATTTTTTTCTTTGGAAAAATGTCATGATTCTATGAAACACTCCTTCTTTATTTTCTATCGTACACCTTTTACTGCGGCTCCACAAAATGTTTATACCCATTGCTACAATTCATCCGTAAAACATTAGGACTATATATCATCATTTTCATTAAAAAAAATTATACCTCATTTTTTTTTCTCGTCTCAATAGAGAAAAACAAATATATAAAATCATGACTAAAAGAGATATTATAAATACATTAGACAAAACATTTATCTCTTCCTTAGCTTTCATATGATACCATGACTTTTTCATAGGTTGGGAACTAAGGGAGGGAGGATTTTACAGGTGAAGGGTCCCCTCAAGCAGAAGGATTATGTTACTAGAACACCGTAGTTAGAGAATCCCTGGCTGGGGGCTTAATTTTGCATGGGGAAATAGGGATAGGGTAACCTGAGCCTAGAATGCAAAATGAAAAGCAAAATATTTTTTTTTAATTTCATAATGCAGCATTAGGTACCATAGAACTAGTGGCAGAGTGGCCAGCGTTTGGGCACGGCGTCCTGTAGGCCCGTATTTGAGCCCTGCCCACTACTATAAGCCGATAAATTTCAGTCATCGTTGAGTGACCTAACACTACCCACATGTCCTGAAGACCACCAATCAACCTGGACTCCAGATTCTCTCAAAAAGAGGATCAAAGATGAGCTCTGGGGGGACAGCATGAGCCAAGATAATGCCACCATAAATACTACCCACATGTCCTGAAGACCACCAATCAACCTGGACTCCAGATTCTCTCAAAAAGAGGATCAAAGATGAGTTCTGGGGGGACAGCATGAGCCAAGCAAGATAGTGCCACCATAAATACTACCCACATGTCCTGAAGAAGACCAATCAACCTGGACTCCAGATTCTCTCAAATAGCAGATCAAAGATGAGCTTTGGGGGGACAGCAGGAGCCAAGCAAGATAGTACCACCATAAACACTTGCCTGCGCCAGAACGGGATGGGGCCGACCACCAGGCCACACCAAGAAAGCATACAGGTGCCATAGGCAAAATGGGAGAAAAAATGTTCCTAATGCATACCATACAAGAATCAGACTAAAGCAAAAGCACACAGCAACAAAATTTGCAGTAGTTAGCTGGCATGCATGGCATTGTTCATCATCATCATCATCATCATCATCTTTTCATCGATGCCTGCTCCTAGGAGCTCCCACCAGGGGATGGCCACGGCAGAAGAGTTTCCAACTTTCTCTATCCAGACACTCCCTCCTTGCCTGCTCAAAATTTCTCAAAGATCTTTCCCCCCTCTCTCTAGCATACTCCTGCACCCTATCTCTCCATTTCACCGGAGGTCGTCCTCTAGCATTCCCTCCCTCTTCTCACTCACATACACCCTTCTGGTCATCTTACTCTCCTCCATTCGCTCGTTGTGGCCAAACCACTTTAAAGTCTGTTGCTTCACTTCTTCCACCACTCCACACTTCTTCCCTTCATCACCGTGACACATCCCAATAGGCTCATAGTACACACTTTCATTACTCATTCCATCCATTCTACTCACACCACAAGCACTCCTCAAATAACTCATTTCCACTGCCTGCACTCTAGACCTCTGACTTTCATTCTAGGCCCACGTTTCACTTGCATATGTGAGGGTTGGTACTATTATTGTATTTCTCAAATCACTCTCTACCTCCATGCTCCATGCTTTGTTCATTAACTAAGAATGGTATTTAACTTAACTTAGGTTAAGATTCGTTTTAGGCCCGTGCCAGTATCTCATTACCTACCTTATGAAACATTTGTATCTCTTCATATATCTTTTCTACAAACCTTCAACAGTCATGGAAACGCTTTGAAAATCCAATTCAAGGACTTTTTTTACTCTTGAAAATAGGGGATAATGTTTACGAAAGCGCGTCGCCTCCTCTGGCGACGGTGCAGCCCAAGGAGTCTGTTTGGTGCAGCCGGTGTTGCGAGAAATACCTCCTTGCTGAAATAAGTCACATGTATACATGTCGGGGGGGGGGGGGGTCGAGGGGGGCGCCGCCCCCCCCTTATTAGGTCGTAAATTTCGGTTTGTGTAGTTTAAATATGCTCCCCGACCCTAAACCCTCTGCGAGCTATTTTACGGCTGCGGCGGCTGCAGCGTCGTCGCGGCCGCCAGAGGAGGCGACGCGCTTCCGTAAACATTATCCCCTATTTTCAAGAGTAAAAAAAAAAGTCCTTGAATTGGATTTTCAAAGCGTTTCCATGACTGTTGAAGGTTTGTAGAAAAGATATATGAAGAGATACTGATGTTTCATAAGGTAGGTAATGAGATACTGGCACGGACCTAATACGAATCTTTACCTAACTTACATATATTATGAACTTGTAATTAGTAAAAATCAGGTCTTGACAGACTTTCACCCTATATTATTAAGCATCAAAGACCATCCTTGCCCTTAGCCAGATATTTGCAGGACAAGGCAAGCCAAAAAAAGCCACACATTACAGACTTACTCTTGACTTGAAGCTGAAAGGTGACGGAATCGCTGGCGGCACCGCCACCGGTGGTCACATTGACGGTGTAGTTTCCAAAATCACTGCTGCGTATGTTCGTGATATTAAGCGATGACCGACTCTGCTCTTCTTTATGCCGAATCGTAATCTGTACAAACAACAATAAGCTTGAACTTGAACTGCTGCTTTTGTATCTGCACCTAATGTTTCTAGTAGACTTCAGGAAGGCTAGTGTTTAGGTTGAATATTTGGACTTGTATGCAAGAGGGAGAGCTTCAACGATCCTAATCCTAGTATACATATTTTACAGAGGAGACACTCATGGGTGTAAAAATTGAGAAAAAAAGCCTGCAATGGCACTGATCCTGCACAAAGTGCTTATCATCCACACGAGTTTGGAGTCTGTCTCTCAAGCTGTACTGGAACAGACACTAGAGCGATGTCCTTGGAAGGGCAACACAGTGTGCCTCCATGATCCAGGTCCCCCAGCCAAGGGTTTGCCTGGTCCAGACCCCTATGCTGCTCCTTCATCTGCCTCCATGTGTTCTAGGGTGAGTACTCGTTTTGTCTGTATTATTTCTTTTAATCTTTCCATCTCAAGTAGTTGTGTTGCGTCCTTTTTCTCAGTTTATTTTTTGTTGTCTTTACTTGTTGTGTTGCCCTTTTCTTTTCAGTTTATATTTTGGTGTGTCTTTCCCTCATTTGTTTCTTTTGCACTGGGTCATGGCTTCTTGCACATTGCCCTTGTTACACCTGCCCTCTCCCTTTGTCCCTGTGGCTGAGGGGCAGGGGGCACATTTTCTCCTCTTACATTTCCCCCTTTGTTCATCGTTGGTTTAGGGCGCTGGAGTACTCAACTGTTCCACCCCGTCAGGCTCCAGTGGCCAGCAGTTGCCTCCCCTCCCTTTTTTCCTGTTATGTCTTGGATTGGGTAGCTAGAGGGTGCTTCCATCCCCTTGTTCCCCTACTACATAGGCAGGTTCTACTAACAGGTGACACTTGCTACAACCGGGTCTCTCTTCGTTGTGGATAGCCACCCAAATGTTTCTTGTTCTATTTGATTCGTTTCTCAGTCCATACTGGAGGGCGTGCCTTATGGGACCCCGTCACATTTTCTGTCTTGGGTCCCCCCACAATCCTTTCTGGCACTGCTCGCTCCCTCCCAGGATGTTTTCAGTGTCTTGTTTTCTCACCTCCACCTGAGCTTTCCCATATTGGTTTCCATCGCTGGTCTGGCAGCATCTTTTCCCTTCTCCGCAGCTTTCCTCCAACCAACCCACAGTGAGGACATCCTGCACTGCCCTTTCCTAGTTTACACCTCTCTCTAATGGCATTAACAGCGTGCCTCTTGGCCTTACTCCTCCTTGCCCCTACACCTCTCTTGTTTGCCTCTGCTTGCCACTGCAGTGGCACAGGGCCTGTGGATTTGTTCCCCTCTTCCTTTCCTGCTTTCCCTGTTCCCTGGCTTGGGCAGATTGCAGTGTATTTTACCCAGTTTTTGTCTCTTTACACATCCAACCCATTCACTTGTCCTAGAGGTTAGTATGTCCTGCCAGTCATTTCCTTTCCTTACTTGGAATTTCAGTACTACTGTGTTCTTTACTGCTGGTCTGCTGGCTTCTCTCATCCTACCAGCATTCCCCCAACCATTTCATGGCAGTCTGTTTTATTCCTCCCTGCAGAGCCTCTCTTTCCCCTGTATACTCTCTTTACTCCATTAATTACTAGTTGCCTACTGGGGCAACATGTTGTTCTTTGTTTCATCCTACTCTTTCGCTGAAGGCCGTTGGCTTATTCTCCTTTCATTCCAGCCTCCCCTTGCTGGGCACAGATGCTCCATACAGACCCTTCCTGTGGTGCCTCTCTTCCTAATGACATTCTTGCCACCATGTAAAATGACTTCCTCACAGCCTTGAGTCGATAGCTCCTGACTGGCTGCCTTTCAAAAACTATGTGTTTGCGACGCATTTCGTGTTCTCCGATGCATTGCCCGCATTCCCAAAGGCTCTCTAGCCAGTTCTGGTTGAGAGGGGAGAGTATGGGCAAACACTAGAATTTTACAATCAACTCTTTATATATACATGCACTTCACTGTCACACAAATAACTCTTTCATGAATGACAGTGTTTTTAAGGCACCAATAAGACGATATTGGCGAGATCGTACGTACTGTACTCCGGCTTGCAGTGCTAAACTAATTTCTTGAGTGGCTCACTTTACCTGCCTGAGCAGGTAATTCATTTAAGCAGATTTAAGTGCCAAGAAACTGTCCCTCTTGTGTAACATATTTCAAGATTCTCAAACCAACACTTAGTAAACTTGGCATTCATTATGATTTTTGTGGGAGAGTTTCAAATTGACATTTTTAGAGAAACAAAATCATGGAAATATCTTAAAAATTTGAAAGCCTACCCTGTCTTGTACGAGCTCATCACCTCTCCAGTCTGTATATTTGATGACGGGATCATCAGGGTAGTACAGCAAATCGGCGGACCATTGAATATCCTGTCCTTCATATACGGTTAGGTTTTTTGTTACACTTGTGACATTGACAAATGGTGCCAGCTTTTCTGTGAAGAAAAATGAATATTTACTCTTTGTTACCTGCAGGCAGAACAACAACAGAAATGTCTCAAGAGGAAAAGAAGGAAAGTACAAGTGATGTATGGGAGATGCAGTAAAATGGTAAGAGAAAAGGATATGGCACTTTTATGTGATACTTGTGAGACATGATACCATGCTAAATGTGAAAAAATACCAGCCGATGTTTATAAGTTCATGGTGGAAGAAGAGGCTGAATCTCAATTTACTTGGCATTGTGTTTCATGTAAGAAAGGATGTGCAAAACTGAAATCATATATAGAAAAGCTGGAGAAGATACAAGTAGATTTACTTGAGAAACAGGAGGTACTGCAGGTAGAGGTTAGGGAGATTCGTGATGCAGTCAAAGTGGATAAAGAAGACCTTGATAATATGACTGGTAGGGTGGCAGTGCTGGAGGCCAGGGCAGTGGATACCAGTGAACACAGGGAGAGTTTGCAACATTTGAGTTCACGGATGGAAAGAGTTGAAATTAATATATCGGAGATGGAGGAATCAACCAAAAAAGAGGTGAAGGAAGGAGAGAGGACATACAGAGAGCATCAGGCATCTCGGGAAATACAGAAAGAAATGGATATGAATACAGTGTTTGAGGAACTAAATGAGAAGAAGAGAGAAAACAACATAGTGGTATACAATATACCGGAAAGTGACTCAAGCATGTTTCACGAAGGAATTAAACATGACAGACAGATTATGAAGAAAATTTTGCATGCCTGCGAGATTCATGAAGAAGAGATGGTAAGAGTGATAAGGCTCGGGAAAAAGATGGAAGGCCAAGATCGCCAAGTGCTAGCTGTATTGACTCATTCAGAAGTGAGAAATGATATATATATATATATATATATATATATATATATATATATATATATATATATATATATATATATATATATATAGAGAGAGAAGAGTAAAAGAACTGGGAAAGGATGACAACTTGAAGAACTTTAGAGTGGCCTATGATTTAACCAGGAGGGAGAGAGAAATAGATCAAGAACCGTTGAAAAAGCAAAAAAATTAACGAACACAGGAAAGGGGAAGCATGTGGTCAGAGGTCCACCCTGGAACAGAAGGGTCATCAAGGTGGAGGATGAAGGAGCATAGTCAGTGTAGAGGATAGTGTTGGTATATTATGTGCTGGGGGTGTAAAGGACATAAATAGTAAGTTTATTGTTATGTTTACAAATGTGGATGTATACACTTATGATAAGATTTTGGAATTAAGGTCATTACTGGATACCATGAGTGAAAAACCAAGTATTATTGCATTATCTGAAGTAAAAACAAAGCATTTCAGATATGAAAGAAATATAGAAGAATATAATATTGAGGGATATGTGACAGAGGAAAGTACTATTTTTGGTAATGTTGGCAGAGGTCTCCTGATATATGTGAAAAATGGTGTCAAATATAACAGGGTTGATTTAGTCAAGTTTTTGTGAGTATTGCTGTTTGGAAATTATGCTTCAAGGAGAGAAACTCATCTTAACACTAATATACAGGAGTCCAAACAGCCTGGAGGGAAATAATCAGTTGTTGCTGTTGGATCTATTTCAAGAGATAAACGGGATGAAAGCAACTTATAAGATTTTGACTGGAGATTTTAATTTGCCACAAATAAATTGGGAAAATTACACCACCAGCACTGGAATAAATTTTTTTGGGACTAAATTTATAGAAGGTGTGTAATTGCTTTTTGACCCAACATGTGAATGACGTTACCAGAATGAGAGGGGAAAATGTGGGTAATACTCTAGATTTATTCTTCACCAATGAAGAGTCCATTGTGGAAGACGTTGTGATTGGAAACCCTCTGGGGAGAAGTGATCATGCCGTAATTCAGGTTGTGTGTAGCCGAGACTACCCACACGGGCATATACAAGAGCACGGAGAGATCTAATTGAGGCCTACAAGATACTCACTGGGAAATATGATGATGCATGTAGCGAAGGAATATT
Organism: Eriocheir sinensis; assembly: GCF_024679095.1. Taxonomy (NCBI): domain Eukaryota; kingdom Metazoa; phylum Arthropoda; class Malacostraca; order Decapoda; family Varunidae; genus Eriocheir; species Eriocheir sinensis. Next base: position 10,009,146 of record NC_066559.1, read on the forward strand.
GAAACTTAGAGAGGAAAGCAGCAGCAGGGGGAATTCACTGAAACTTTTTAAGTCAAGATCATGGTTGGATGTGAGGAAGTATGCTTTCCCAAGTAGAGTAGTAAACAACTGGAATCAACTGCCTGAGTGGGTGGTGGCAGCAACCTCAGTGACTCAGCTTGAGGCCAGACTAGATAAATTCTGGGCTAATCAAGATTTGAAATATGATTACAAGGCACGAATAATCCACCACACACTGCCACAAGTTGTTAATGTAGATCTGGAGTCACAGGCATAAGCCTCTTCCAGGAGGTCTTCTGTAAGTCTCTCTAAGTATCTGTAAGTACTTAATAAAAAAATAAAAGAAAGATCAGAGCACACAGCAATGGGTACAGTGAAATGGGGGTGACTTGAATCTATTTCATTACACATCATCTTAAGTGTCTGAACAAACAAAACAATAATCTAGTGTGGAAAGGTGTGTGTAGAGATTCTGGTGCCAGAGACTGAGCCCATGACCAGCCAAACAGGAAGCCAGCTTTCTTCTACCCAGTCAGCTAGAGAGGTGCTAAGAAGAGATAAGTGTTTTGGGGGGCCTTACATGTTGGACAGGTCACTATAACAATGCATACATGAATTAAGGCACACAAATATAGCATTCGATTATTGATATGGAATGTAAGGTCACAACAAATGTCAGGAGGGCATAGAGAATTTAAGAGTGTTAAGAGTGGGTAGACCGGCTGGACCGACCATCAGGATCCACCGGGAAGAAGCCTACCGGTGCAATAGGCCAAGACGTTAAAAAAAAAAAAAAAATAGCTGAAAAAACAGACTTGAAAATAACACACCAGAGTAGTGACGGTGTTGAAAGAGTATTGATAAACAAAACAAAAAAAGGCACATTGAGATTAATGAATATAGTGATGTAAGGTCAAACATGCCTACGATCTATTTTCAATGCTCCCTAATATGCATGGTTTGAAGGAGGGAAATGTATTAAACAGTTAGCTTGAAGGAATTCCTTACCCCTGATGGTGATGTGCTTTGAATCATTATGTGGCAAGTAGCCTGGAGCGCTGACGGAGCAAGTGTAGTTTCCTGTGTCACTCTCCGAGGCGTTCTGTGCCGTTAATATGCTCCTCAGGTGACTGCCGTCGCTATACTGCTCCACTACATGTTCCTGAGACAGTGAACAAATCCTTATAACAGATCGAGTGATGCAAGATGATGCTATATGGGACAGCAGCAGCGTTACGTTGATGATTATTCAGTACATGGAAAAGAGACTGCAAAATGAACCCAACAAACACGATTACGTATTTATTACGTTGTATAAAGGTAGCGGTTTTGTAACTTTTACGTAGCGAAGATACGTAGTTATTACGAAAATGTGTGGACTCCCAGGTATACGTCCTTGCAACGTATTTCACTACGTAACTCACGACCTTTCTGCAACCTTATGACGACGTACCATTAACACGTTTGGTAAAAATGTAGGAAAAGTAGGCGTATTATTTTCAAGACACATGTTTTCATGGACAAAATATGATGTAGATAGTTGTTTTCTGCGCAAACCAGTAAAAAACCTACTTTTAGGGGGTACATATATAAGGAGTACTACAGTTCCCCGCAGCACACTCCGCCCCGCTCTGCTGTTCACACCCGTTTTCTATGCAAGCGAGCGAGCGAGTGAAGTTTCTCTCTCTCAATAGTCACAAATTATTTTTAAACTACATTAGTAAAAAGTGGCGGCCAAATACCGCCACCTGTTTTAGGGTGGTTAGCGATGGTAGTGAAAAGGCATATACATACATTTGTTTTGGTGGCGGCGGCGGCGGAAGCGGCCATTGGGAGATGAGCAGTGTTGCCAACGATCCAATGATTGGTGTGAGACCAGGTCCACCACGCGTGGTTATTATTTTTTTTAGAACACGCGCCTTTACCTAATACTATACCCGGCCCTCAGCACGGCAGCCGTTGGGCTGCGTGTTCTAAAAAAAAAAAATAATAACTATGCGTGGTGGACCTGGTCTCACATGCGTGGGCTAATCGCTAACCAAGCATACCATTGCTAACCAAGCGTACCATCGCTAACCGGATCGTTGGCAACACTGCTCACTTCCTAATGGCCGCCGCCGCCACCATAAGAAATGTATGTATATGCCTTTTCACTCGACCCCCCCACCCTTTGAACATATGTTCTAGACCATTTCCGATGCTCAATAGGTTAATTTGCATACACTGAGGTATAAACAATATAGAATATATGTCCCTTGTGCTTCACAGACCACGCCTACTCCTCCTACATATTAATCACACATTTTTATAACGTTTCTACCAAGATCAACAGGCTAGGTCTTCTCAACCTCGTGCCAGAATTCTCCTCTTCTGTGCAGTAACGTCACCTGCAGCCCCTCAGTCTGCTTCAATGGCCAAGGCCAATAACTCGGTCAGCAGTTGCCTGATTCACCAGACAGAATAATATTTCACAGACAAGTTGGACAACTGGATCTCTATTTTCTATGTACATTATGTTATCACTAAACGAAAAGATAGAATAATTACAACACTTTTACACATTACTCCATGGTATAAAGACTTTAATAATGGAAATAATTGTATATAGATGTTTCATGCTCTTCGTACCGTCTGTTTTCCTGGGACAAATTATTATTTTGTGTATTGGTGGATTGAACTCAATGTTTTTCTTTTTTTTTCTTTTTATATATTTTAAAGGAAATGGATTTACACAGAACCCATAAATAGTTTACTTTCATCATAAATGGTATTTGAGAATGACGCTGCGTCTGAGATTGTCCCCCGTGTCTACCAAAACAATAACAAACCACACGCGCGGCTCTGCCTCCGCCTGAGCCTTCTGTTGGTTTTATTTATGTGAATATTTCCCCCTCTCCTTATACTATATCTTATTTATTTCCTCTTATATGTCTAATTTGATGATGGTTATAAGATATTAATGTTGGAAAACCTTTATTTATCACAGAAAAAATACATTTAACACAAAAATATGCATTAAAACAGAAAAAAATAAAATTTTGGTTGGGGAACGCGTGACACACTCCACCATACTATAATATAGGATGACTCATCGTCAAAGAATCCAGCTAGCTGTCAGGCCTCTAGATGGAGACGGCGCAATGACTCAGCCGATTATATTTCCCGACTTCCTACCCCCAAAACTGTCTTCTGGGCTCCAATAACGAAACTAATTTATAGTTATCGTTTAAAGAGTAAGATTCTGATGTTTCTTGGCAATAGTTAGGCGTCAGAAACAGGTAAATACTACGCTCTGAGTACGACAATCTGGCAACGGTGGCTATACGTATTTTCATATTATTGTTCTGTTGTTTATTCAATGTTGTGTTCAAGAAAAAGAATACCCATAATTTTAATTAGTTTTTGGTTCTAAGGATTCTTTAGGAAATAGAATTATAACGCTACCTCCTCCACCTTAGGAAACGTCCTGAATCCTGGATCGGCTATGGTGATGTTAGGTGCGCCTATTGAAATCACCCTACCAGAAATGTTGTAATTACCACCATACCGTGCCCTAAATGCGCGCCCGCTAGGAGCCGCTATTCTTAAGATTATCCCAAAAAGATATTTGAAGCGGATACAGTGGCGGATCCAGCTCCAGGGGAAGGGAGGGGGGGGGGGGGGGCTGATATACAAGATGGGCGCCATATATATATATATATATATATATATATATATATATATATATATATATATATATATATATATATATATATATATATATATATGCCTATTTGTGAAATGTATCGACCTCAGTGACCTGCCCAGGCTGCCGAGTGTCCACGACAACCACGGCGTATGAGGTGCACATGACAACTGACTGGCTGCGTGGCTGGGGCGCTGGGAGTACAGTACAGTACGGGTAGGCAGGATCCGTTACTGGATTTAAGAACTTAAGAACATAAGAACATAAGGAGTCTGCAAGAGACCGGTTGGCCTATACAAGGCAGCTCCTGTACACTCAACCCTACCTTACCTCACCATCCATGGCTTTATATCTAACCTCTTTTTGAATGTATCTACGGTATTGGCACCCACAACATGGCCCCCAAGCCTGTTCCATTCGTCCACAACTCTATTGGTGAACCAATTCTTGCCTATGTCTTTGTTGAATCTGAATTTGTCTAACTTAAAACCATTGCTACGTGTCCCACCTGGCTCTTTTACTATCAAAATCTTATTGACATCCCCTTTATTAAAGCCCTTCATCCATTTATAGACTTCGATCAAGTCTCCTCGCAACCTTCGCCTTTCTAGCGAGTGTAGATTTAACTGCTTCAGTCTGTCTTCATAAGGCAAGCTTCTCACCCCCTGAATCATCTTTGTCATCCTCCTCTGTACAGATTCTTACATCTTGATATCCATTCTATAGTAGGGGGACCAGAACTGAACTGCATAATCGAGATGAGGTCTAACTAGTGCTAAGTAAAGTTTGAGGATGACATCAGCGCTCCTATTGCTTACGCACCTTGAGATGAAACCAAGTACTCTGTTTGCCCGATTTTTAGCCTGAATGCATTGAGCCCTAGGACGGAGGTCAGCGCTCACTAGGACTCCCAAGCAGGGTTGGAGTAATTACAATTCAAAATCTTAATTACAATTACAATTACAATTACATTATTAAAACTTTAAATTGCAGTTATAATTACAAATACTCATGTGAAGTTCAATTACAATTACTACAAGAGACAGTCAATTATAATTACAATTATAATTACCCAGCGTCCAACAGTAAGCTTTGGTTGAAAAGAAAAACACTAGCATCATGCTGTTGTCATTTATTGAAAAGAGAGAGAGAGAGAGAGAGAGAGAGAGAGAGAGAGAGAGAGAGAGAGAGAGAGAGGTGGATGTAGGCTAAACGGGTAGGCAGAGTGGAAGGGAGAAGGGGTGGTACAGTAGGTGGTGGGGACTGGGGGAGTGGTGCTATACATACAGACAGATAAACAGGAAGGGGAAGGGAAATGGAGAGAGGGAATAGGGTGAGGGCAAAGGATGAAGAGAGGGTGTGAGTCGAAAGAAGGAAGAAAGGAGAAGAGAGGGAGAGACATAATGACACACACAGATCGACAGACAGACAGAGAGAACATCGAAGAAATGAGGGGGTAGGTAGGAGACAGAATGACGGACAGACAGACAGACAGACAAAGAGAGGGGCAGATAGACAAAGAAAGATAGTAGTATGGTAGTATCATAAGTACTACTCACCACTATCAATAAAATATGCCTTCTACTATCACAGTCATAATACTTGTCACCATTATTATTAATATTACTATCACCAACATCACCAGATCAGCAATTCAGCATCATCAATTTTTTTCATAATTATTTCCCTGTTACTGCTATATGATCGTCATCATTATTTTTTTTAACATTACCATCTTGCTATTACTTTCACCATCATTACTACCACTTTACTGTACTACTAGACTACTACTTTCCTATCAGCACAAGCCTACACCTACAGCGATTAACTTTCCAACAAATTAGCCTATTACTATGACACTGGTCACCATCACCACTAATCACTATTACATCATTTCATCATGACATCATCCAATGAACTATCATCACCATCTCAGCTACTACAGTCATCATCATTCATCAGGGAACAGATTACTATACAATGTCTTTCTTACCTTTACAATAGGTCGAAAGTCAAGAGGAGGACTTTGCCGTATGACGGTCTAGGAAGCAATGAAAGATGTCCCAGTCCACCAAACAGGGAAAAGTGGACGCGTCTGATTCTCGTATAATACGTAGGTTGTCCAGTAAGGGTTGCCATACTTCATCATATACAGTATTTACATATTTGCCACCATAGCAGTAAAAACAAGGATTATCAGAATTTTAGTATGACTTACTTTTTTCGCAATTACAATTAAATTACAATTACTTTATAATGTAAATATTTATAATTACAATTACTTCATTAAGTTCTACATCCAATTACAATTACAATTACATACTTTAATGTAATTAATTACATTTCAATTAAATTACAATTACAATTACTCCAACCCTGCTCCCAAGTCTCTCTCACGCCCAGACCTACTTAGAGGAGTGCCATTTAAGGAGTATTTGTGTGAGGGGTTATTCCTACCTACACTCAGAATGCTACACTTCCCGACATTGAATTCCATCTACCACTTCCCCACCCAATCATATAGTCTGTCAAGCTCATCCTGGAGAACGCTAGCGTCCCTCTCTGATTGGATTACTCTACCGATCTTGGTATCATCTGCAAACTTGCTGACATCACTACTAATTCCTGCGTCCAAGTCATTGATGTAAATAATAAAAAGCAGAGGACCCAGCACCAGTCCATCTGGCGCCGCTTTTTTTCTTCTTTTTTTACAAATACAAATACGATAATGTTCGCAATTTCTTTTATTTGATGACAGCATTAGTTACCCCTGTAAAGTTGTATAAAATGAATGTTAATGAAATTTGAGAAAACGTAAGCATCGATATATGGTAGACAGCAATATTTCTCAGTATACTTTTTCTAACATATTTATCAAATAATTTTATTACTGTATACTATTTGCCAACTGAACAGCTGCCTAATTTAATTACATATCCTTAGCAATAAAAAAAAGCGCAAAATCTGACTATGAATGAGTGACAAGACTAATATGTAATGGATTCCTAATACATTTTATATGGAGAGAGTGAACCAGATGACCATTACGCAGATATGACCTCATTGATGACGTTTCGGTGAGCTATCCTTGTAGTCTATAATTCTTGATTTCTCCCCAAACTCCACTCCCAACTTCTTCATTTCTATTATTATTCTGTCACAGTCCTGCTCCACTTTGTTTATTCTTTTCCACTGTACCGGTTTCATTACTGATTTTGGCGTGAAGCCCTCAAAACACTCCCCGTATTCTTCTCCCCGTCGGTTAGGGGACTGCCAGAGAGTCCGCCATCATGTATTTTTGTTTACTTTCCATCCAACTCCTCCTCCCCTTTTTACTTATCGCTTCTCATTCTCCCATAATCCTCTCAAATCCTGAACTCCTAGGAGACGGGACTCAAATGACTTAGCTGTTGCTCGGGCCCTTTTGACTGACAAATAGATTGTTGTCCTTTGCTGTGTGTGTGTGTGTGTGTGTGTGTGTGTGTGTGTGTGTGTGTGTGTGTGTGTGTACCTTTCGGGCAATAGATGTAGTGTGAAATTACAATAATTTCTAAGATATATGAAAAGAATTTAAAACAGACTTTAATCATATTACTGAGAAAAGAAAAGAAAAAAAACATTAATAAATGATTGCACGGCCATGGCGACACAATGTCAGAGATGGCATAGAGAGTTTAGTGGTTTTACCTTGAAAGTTTTGACAAATTTTAAGGTTACAAAAAACAATGATTTGAATATATGGATAGAATCTAATATACATAAATATCCTCCGTTTTTTTACTATTTTGTAACAATGGAATTGGGGATGTACTCACAGCCTTTGTGCTTGGGTAAGTCCACTTAAATTGTGTGCCCCTCGGGGGGTCAACCAGTGTACACTTCAGTTTAAAGCTGTCTCCCTTAACGTAGTACTGGTTCTTCCATTCATCCATCGTTGGCTTGCCCATCAGCATGACTGTGGAAATGATCATTGCATTACTGGTTAAGTATCTTGGAAGGCTCCCTGCATTTGATGCTGGAGACTCCATTTTCCACACCAAGCTGAGTGGGAGAGCCACACTTGAGAAGCAAACTCACCTTTATGCAAATAACATTATCAAAGAATTTGTGCCTTGTGTACTGCTTGGGGGCGAGATGGCAAGGACTTCCTCTCTTTTTAATGGGATTAATTTTTCAACAATAAGACCAATCAGGCAGTGTTTCCGTAACAAAGCTGAGTTTTCAGGCAACAGTAAATCACACCTTACAACACAAACAATGCATGTAATGCCCAAAGCCAGTGTGCAGACAATCATACAGCATCATAAGTGAAGAGCATGCATACCTGCATCAAAAAATAAACAATCAATATAATAAAGACTAAGAGATTTGAGAAAAAATGTAAAAAATGTTTGAGGCAAAGTTTTGTTCTTTGAACAAATCTGACCTTTCTTTTCTGTGGATATGAGTAGTTCTTATATAGCACTGCCTATTGTGCCCACCTCATCCACCTGCTGAACTATGAAGGCACCAGTGCCGAGTACTTTCACGGATGCTGCCGCTGCCGTGACGGGCTCCAACACGTCGGAAAACTTTTCCACGGCCTACAGACAGGAACACTTACTCTAATCATGCCCAGGCTGCCACAACAGTTATACGTATAAGCAGTAGACTGAGCCTATGAAATGCACCACACTGGAACAACTAGATCAAGGAAATATGCTTTGTCTCACTCCTAGGGCCAAAGCTACACTATTTTGCATGCCAGACTTCACTATGATTTTAGCAAACGACAGCCCTGACCATGGCCATAAGGTGACGTCACAGATCTCCACCTAAAGAAGTACGTAGTGATGTAGATACGTGTGACAGCCCGATTATTTACCGTGGGAAAAGGAGTAAATAGAAGTAAAGGAGTACAGAAAAGGAGAAATGGAGTAAAAAATGGGAAATGGGGTTCAATGAAAAGAAGTGTCACACAATGAAAATGAGCAAGAGTAAATATAAACCAAGTGGAGTGTATAAGATGGGAGGGACAATCATCGACACAGCGAAGGAAGAAAAAGACTTAGCAATTACAGTACAAGATATTCTGACACCTGAGAAGCATATAAGCAAGATATTTGGAGAAACATACAATCTGATGACAAATATTAGAGTGGCACTTCATTACTTTGATGGGGACATGATGAAGAAAATAATAACAACATTGATTAGACCAATGCTTCTAATAGTGTGCAGCAGTTGTCTGGTCACCATACAGGAAAGAGGAAATAAGGAAACTTGAAAGGATTCAAATGATTGCGACTAAGATGGTACCAGAACTATCAAGTCTGTCATACGAGACTAGATTAGAGGGACTGGGCCTACCAACACTGGAAGAAGGACGAGAAAGAGGAGACCTGATAGCGTTGTACAGGAATATGAATGGAATGAAAGTGTTGGACAGGAATGATTTATTCGAGATGGAAGGGAGGAGGCAACTAAGAGGACACAGCAAGAAATTGAGAAAGGGGACTTGTTATTTGTAGGACCTAAAGAAGTTCAGATTTCCATACAGGAGTGTGGATACATGGAATGGACTAAACAGTGATATTGTTGAAGTGGACAGTGTCCATAAAATGAAGGAAAAGTTGGACAAATGTAGATTGAGATACAGGACTGTCCGAACTTGAGTTCAGGCCCTGTATACTTCAAATAGGTAAATGCGCACACACACACACACACACACACACACACACACACACACACACACACACACACACACACACACACACACACACACACACACACACACACACACAGCATTACTGGCATTCATGCTTCCTGAGACAATTTTCACCACAAATGACTGACTTTACTGACCTAATACGTACTGTCTTCTCTGTGTGTCTGTAGTACATCTAAGACTAGGCTCTGGATGACCCTTCTCTGACCTGCTGCCACAGCAGAAGGCACGGCAGCTCTGGAAAGAACCATGCCTACTTCCAAAATTAGGTAATGGTCTGCAAGATGCCACATTTCAGTGCGGTGGCACTGCTTGGTGGAGCTGAAACGGTATCCTGTGGCCCTCATCAGAGTGCTGCCTATATGTTGCTACTCTCTCCATACAGGGACTCTAATCTCTAAGCACCAAGCTCTGTCTGCAAGCAGTGTAACATTGGCAACAGCTTTAGTTTTCTTGTGACAGTCAAAGTTAAGTGACATGTTTGGTATAATGCAGCAGGAGGCATGGTGTTCACTTACCTGCAGGAGTGACCTCAATTCTTTTTGAAATATCGTGTCCTCTGCCATCCTTGCATGTATATTTTCCGCCATCGCTCATCGTCACATTTTTCACAGTAAATCCTTTTCTGGGGTCAAAACTCACTCTCTCTTGATTGGTGATCTAACAGAAAGATAAGAGCACAAAACCAGTTGAAAATTGTTCTGGAGAAAAGAATGCTGCGGGCAACTGAAAAAAAGGACTTGCAAAAGAATTTGTAACTCATGAGGTTATCTAAACATCAGGTGTTGTGTAAATATCAGCTTGCTGAACAATGCAGTAACCAGCCTCCTTTAAACTAATGGGTAGTACTGTGTCATCACATGAATATCACTATCTAGTTAAGATGACTCCCAGCAAACCAAAAGTCATCGCCATTCAGTCGGCTATACTGGTGTTTTACTGGTGGCCCACCCTCGGGACGTGCATGATTCAGGCCCACTGGGCTCTGACCCACCAGCCTACTGGTGACCTGTTGGGGACAGTTGTTATAACAAAATGACATGCACGATTCAAGCCCACTAGGCTCTGATTCACCAGCCTAATGGTGGCCTTTTAGGGACAGCTTGTCATTATTTCATCATTCAAGGAGTGGCCTGTGGCCGCCCTGTCATGATTTCATTATTCAGGAAGTAGCTTGTGGCCGCGGGGGTCCCCGCCATTTTGATTGAGAGAGCTGGAAGAAACACTTGAAGGCGGGAACGCGCGCTATTACAAATCATTTCGTTAATACTGCCAACGCTGAGCTATGTGTGGGCTGCATGACCCACTATGACCAATTGCATGCGTTAGGTTATTAATAAATAACAATCCATAGCCGTTAGGGCGTTTTTAGCGTAAGTGTTGCACAGAAAACGAGATGCCGTATGGCGAGAGCTGGCATCTTGACCGCGGAACCCGGCCCGAGCAGTGTGGGACGGCCGCCATCTTCCAAGTCATCTCCTGCCCAGACACCGCCGCGAGCAGACGTCCCTCCCGCCTCCTGCAACACGAGGAAGATCGTGGGGTTTTCCTGTCTGTAGTATCCACAATTCCAGAGTGATTGTATGCTCAGGTCTAGGGAAGCCCGTGGGAGGAAGGAGGGCGACACGGCGGCTGCAGTGAGGAACGAGAGAGGATTGAAGAAGGACTCCAAGGCTCCAGACACGAGGTAGAAGGTGTGGCTTGGCTTCTCCCCACCTGCAGCTAAGTAATCTAATTCCTAGGATGTTTTAGCATAGCTACTAGGTTGCTGTGTGCTTGGTGTTAATAATTTTTTTTAATTTCCAGCGAGTTTCTTTGTTGTTTTCAATAAACTTAAGAGCACTTTTATCTGGCTTTTGCTTACCCTATGAGAGATGTGATTGGTCAGATATTTAAATAATAATAAGGACTAGAGGGGCTGTGAGTCTGATAACTCAATTTTCAGTTATTTTATTTTATATTTTTTTATTGCTGAGAATTTACGGGATTTTCGGAAGTCCAGACCTTTCAAGAACCCCACACAGCTGTTGTAACAAAATGACATGCACGATTCAGGCCCACTAGGCTCTGATTCACCAGCCTACTGGTGGCCTTTTAGGGACAGCTGTTGTAACAAAATGATGTGCATAGTTCAGGCTCACTAGGCTCTGAAACCAGCCTACTGGTGGTCTGTTGATGTTGAGGACAGTTGTTGTAACAAAATGACATGCATGGCGGCGTGTGAAATGAGTCAGATTCGGCGAATGTTCGTTCGCGACTTCTGGTCGAGCTCGAGGAAAAACTAAAGCTAGGAAGGCGTGCTCGGTGGCAAATGAAAGCTCTTTTATTACAGATTAATAATCAAAGGAAAAACTTGGAAAGCATAAAAAAATAAAAAAATATATATAAGCAAAAAACTAGGACGTGTCCAAATCGCGGCAAAAGGGCCGAAAAACAGGCTATTTTGTGACGGCTCGACGACGAACTTGGAATCGAGCTATCAAAAAATCCTTCGAGTTGGTCATATTACATTGCCAAGAGGGGCTACATGCCACATTACAACTTTCTAGATGCAATAGCAAGGCCACACTAGACGAAAACGGCAAAATGCCTGGAGTTCGTCAAAATCGTTCTCGACAGGGTTTACGTTTTGAGCTCTAGCAACGAAATTACTGGGAGTAGGGAAATGGTATGCTCCATATTGTAAAGCACATTGGCAGGGCTAAATCATTTGTTAAATAAGTCTTGAAATTCTCAAAAAAATGAGCGGGTTTCAAAGTTGGGAACTCAAAATATATATAGATTTTTTCGAAGTCGTTTTTTGCGATTTATTCAATTTTTTACCCTTTCGAGTCGGTTTTCGATCCGGTCGCTAATTAAAAAAATATAGCCTTTTCATTTTGCCGTCGATTGATACCAAAAACTTTTCTGTAGCCCCAGAAATTACTAATTAGGGAGTTATGGCGATTCGCACCAAAGCGGTTGATTTTCCAAAATTCGCAACCAAGAGATGACTGAACCAATATATGACATAACTGAAGCACTGCTAAAAATGGGAAAGTCCCGAGAGAGTGAAAAAGAACGGATATAATTCCTGTTTATAAAAATGGAAACAAAGAGGAACCATTAATTTACAGAACAGTATCTTTAACCAGTATCGTATGCAAATAAGTAAAAAAGTAATCAAGAAACGATAAATGGAATATCTAGAAAGAGAGGAAATATTAACGGAGAGACAACATGGTTCTAGGAATGGACGATCTTGTGTCACAAATTTGATACGTTTCTCCTTCGGAGTAGTAGAAGCAACACAAGAAAGAAATGGATGGCCAAACTGCACACACCTGGATCTAAAAAAGGCCTCTGAGAAAGTCCCTCACAAGAGACTATTATGGAAACTGGAAGGCACGGGAGGCTCAAAAGGGAAAGGGAAAACTGCACGGAAGACTGTTTGGAAGGAAGAGAAACAAGAACTGCAATAAGAGACTCAAGATCAAACTGGAGGAAAATGACCACAGGGCCACAGGGCTCAGTGCTGGTGCCAGTTGCGTTCATGATCTACATAAGTGATGATCCAGAAGAAGTCAACAGCTGCACGAGCCTGTTTGCAGATGATACAACATTATTGAGGAAAATAGGATACAACGAGGATTGCGAAGAACTGCAGGAAATATTGATAAGACACATGAATGGAGCAAAACTTGGCAAAAGAAATTTAATGCAAAATATGCCATGTCCTGCATATCGGGAGAGATGAAATGAGACCCACATGTACCTGTAAAATGGGGGATGATGTAATGTGAGGGAAGAGTGGAAGGCCTGGGGGTGGTAATTTAGGACGACTGGTCACCTGAACACACACACACATATATATATATATATATATATATATATATATATATATATATATATATATATATATATATATATATATATATATATATATATATATAACACATTCAGAGATACAGCATGTTAAGATATATAAATTAGCCTTTCACTGCCTAGATAAAGGCATGATGAAGATAATAACTACAATGATTAGATCAACACTAGAATATGCAGAAGTTGTGTGCTCTCAACACAAGAAAAAATATTTAAAGAAACTGGAGAGGACACAGAGAACAGCTACCAAGACGGTACCAGAAGTGGAGAACGTTAACCTATGAAGAATGATTAGAAGAAATGTTGTTAACACGGGAAGATAGAAGAGAGGTGGCCTAATTACATTATATAAACTTATAAATGACCTGGAGAAATGAGATAGTAAAGACCTAATACTGAGAAGGGGAAGTGAAGACAGAGAACTGAGAAACCATAAGAAAAAGCAGAGTGGTGGAGGCAAACAGTATAAGAAGTTTTAAAGAAAAATTAGATGAATATAGATATGAAGACTGGACCACACGAGTGTGGCTCAGGCCCTGTAAACTACACTTAGTTACTAGGTAAATACAACTAGGTAAACACACACACACACACACACACACACACACACACACACACACACACACACACACACACACATATTTTGCCATCATAATAGTAAACATACCTCTGCCTCGTTGTGCATCAAGGTGATGTTTAAGTCGGGATGTGTGACGGTGCATTCAATCACCAAGGTCCCCAAAGCTGCTACAGTCTCTTCTGGTAGAGGGGCATGCAGGAGCTTCACAAGGCCTGTGTTATTCTCATCTGCAGATGGACGTGTGAAAGTGAATGTTTGGATGCATCTGTCAACATTAAGGATCAGCAGTCTATGATCAGGACCAAGAGAGTGATAAATCTGGTCCTCTCAATAAATTTGATCTATGTGCCACTTTGCCGTCACTCATCCGCTCCGAGTCCAGTGTAAGGGAGGCTTCCGGAGGCTGTGTGCCGTGCCAGTGTAATGCCAGACGGGTCAGATAAGTTTTAAAAGTAATTTTAAAAGTAATTAGTCGTGAACGGGGCAACATTGGCTGCATGCTGCTCAGTATCATGGTTGAAAACGTTCATGACAATGTGGATTGGACACGGAGCAACACTCTTTTACTTACTGATTTTCTGAAACAGCACCCCTGCACCTGGCAGGTGAAGAACAAACATTATGACAACAAACATTATGACTGGCGAGGCAGGATGAGGCAGCCGTGGAAACATATATTAGTTTGGACACACACACCCGTCAGGCGGTGCACGAGTCGCCTCATGAGTCGCTTCGTGGGGCCTAGTGTAGACGCGGCTTTACTGACAAAGTAGGTAATTTATTGCCTCTCCCTTCCAAATTGATGTGCAGCTCTGGAGCAATGAGTCTGTTTCTGAGAGCCTCTCTCACACCGGGCTCAGGGTGAAAGGGTATCCTGTCTGGCAGCAAGGTGGCAGCATACTGAGGGGACAAGATTTATCACTACTCAGGTTTTGGTTATAATTGATACATGCAAATACCTGTCGTCCAAAAATGTTCATTATCAGAAAAAAATCTTGATATTTGACATTATGAGGTGGCCTAATTCTCCTATGTATACTTTACTCCGGAGGTGTGCTTAATGTGGCACAAAACAGGATTCTGATCAGCCTCCGAGAAAACTGTACTTGATTCTCACATTACGACCACCAGCATGCAGACACAATTAGCATGGACCAAAGGTCGCAAGTGAAGCATGTGTCTCCAGGCAGTTACTGGCTCATTAATGTTTAGCAGTGGCGCCCTTACCATGCACATAGACATAGGTGGAGGCAACGTTTTCCTTGTCATTTTCATAGTCTGTAACGTTCTTGTAGTGACAGTAGAAATACCCAGTGTCGTAGAATTGTAAGTCCTTAACCTGTTAACATAAGAAAAAATAATAATATGAGAATCACACCTTTTTTTATTCAAACAAGGTAAATATAAAAAGAACAGTTGCTGATAACTTCATGGCTGGCCTCATGGAGTAATGTAGAGCTTCTTAAAAGGTTTCAATTGAAAAATTAATGTGAAATATAAAGGATCCTGAAGATTGATTCTGCCATGACTGGATTAGCTTCCTTCCCAGCCCACAGCCGGGACCTGCACAAGGGGAAGCATCATGTGAAAGGTTATAGTAATGATGAACAAATAAGAGAAAACTAAGAGCAGAAAAAAACAACACTGCATGTGATGGACAGTTTTGTGGAAGCTTTTGCCTTGTTTAATGGAACAGCGTTTCTACAACTCTGACAGGGACACACACACACACACACACCGCCGGTGTGGTCTGGGACGCCGAACCGTAAACATCTCGTCGACCAGCCCTGCTCATGGATCAGGAATTCGACGCGTTTACCTATTATTTGTGGGGTGAGGGCATGATGATGTGGCAGTAGAGTAGGTCCTGTCTCCCAAGGGGATATGGGAACACAAGGCAATTGAAAAAAATTACACTTCCATCGGCAGTCGGCACCCGCCTGTTCCGCCAAGATTTCGTTGGGTGGGGAAGACTGGCCTGAGGGCTAGGCTGATTATGGTTTTGCTGGCTTTCTGTCGGCCCCAATGTCAGACCCGGTACTGTAGACAACCATCAGAAGACGGGAGAAATAAATCAATGACTCAAAGAAGGACGTAATTGGTCTGAGGGAGGACTTAAGAAGGTTTGTTGACATCGTGGATGATTTGAAGTAACTAAATGGGTCCTTCACTGAGCTGAACCAGCCATCTGGTGGCCCTGCTGGAGCCTCTGCCAGAGCCAAGCCTGCAGCCAGCTGGGGTTCAGCGAGGCTTAATTGACAGTTTTTTGTACCAAACTAGCAAAACATTAGATTTGTAATGGTCACTACCATGTTCACACCAAAAATTCTGAGTGCTGTACATTATTCATGTCGTTATAATGAACACTGTTGGCAAAATAAGAGGATTCATCAACATATCCCACAACACTCCATCCAGTGGTTAATAGCAATGCATCAGTGCAGCCTCTTGGGTAAATATTTTCTTCATGTAAGAAACGAGAAGTCAAACAGGTCCGGCAGTGTCATGCCACTCAACATTCCTCCGGCTGGCTCGCCGCTGCCTCACACACGATGCATTCATCTGTCTCTTCAATATAGTAAGTATATAATAAGAGCACAGGTGGTTGTTTACACTGCCGCTTAACATATCGTACGCTGCCGGCAGCAAGTATTAAACTTATCTCTTATTTCTAATTCAAATCATAATTCATACATCTTTAGCATCTTGTAATATTAGATTCACTATTAGGAACTTTTAAAGAACAACATAGAGCATGTGACTTGGGGGCTCCCGTGGTCCCGTGGTAGAGTCTCTGCCTTGCGCTTCGGCGGGGTGCTCGGGCGTGGGTTCGAGACCTATCAGTTACCATGGGGGTGGAAATGTGGGCTCCTTCCGACACCCTCAGCCCCGTTGTTGGGCCTCCTCCTTGAAAGAATTGGGTATCTCTCTACCGGCCGTCTGGGGGGTTGCGCGGCATGCACCGCCTTCCTCCATTGGGGTATGTCCCCAACGAAAAAAAGAAAAAGAAAAAAAAAGCATGTGATGATTGTTTATGTCGGTAAAAATATATTTTACTTTCCTATACCTTGCATTTCCTCGTTTCTTAAATACTACTTGTACGTCCAGTGTCTATACCGTAGCTATGAGATTAACATGTGATTTCTAAATACTGGCGAAAAACTAGTAAGAAAAATTATTTGGACGTATGCTGCACGCATAACTTTTGGGTAGTTCCACCAAGGCATCTACGTAGATGGCAGGTCGAACTTAGTGAAGGACCCCATTGCCTGAGGGGAAGGAGTCAGAAGACCAAGGGAGGAAAACGAAAAACTGAAAAAGGGAAGTGCCAGTGATGATGACATGGAAGACAAAAAAAAGAGCAATGGTTAAAGAAGAAATATAAAAAAAGAATAAAGGTAAATATTGACCGTGAAGTAGGCGTGGAAAATAAGATCAAGAAATTAGCTGATGTAGAAATAAATGTATGTAAAAAAAAAAAAAAAACGAAAAGGAGAAAGGAAGCTTCAAAGAAATCCTGGAGCAACAAGAAAGGAAAAGGAAAGTGGAGATGCAGCGTGAGGTTGTCCAGGTAATGAGAAACAAGGAAGACTTGGTTCGAGAATTGGCAGAAAAGAAGAAGAGTGTGAAATCATGGGTGTTAAGGAGGAAAAATAAGGAAATAAGGAAGACTTGGTTCGAGAATTGGCAGGAAAGAAGAGTGTGAAATCATGGGTGTTAAGGAGGAGAAAATCCCAATAAAGGCAGAGTGAGAGAGATGAAATCAACAAGATGAAAGAAGTACTGACAAGCCTAGATGAAGAAGCTGGAAGACTGACAGAGGAAGTGGACGAGGTGACGAGACTTGGGAAATATGAGGAAGGGAAAAATAGATCGATCAAGCTAAAGTTGAAATCACAAACAGCAACTGAGATGATAATAAGTCGGAGTGGAAAACTAAAAAGGCATAGAACAATATAAAGACACTTATATAAGGAAAAATGTGTGCCTCCGTGCTGACACCCTGCCTGGTCAAACTCTTTCGCCTCTGCCTGTCAACATCTATCTTTCCTTCCTGCTGGAAGTATGCCTTCGTACAGCCTGTGCCTAAGAAGGGTGGCCGTTCCAATCCATCAAACTACCGCCCTATAGCTTTACTTTCCTGTCTATCTAAAGCTTTTGAATCAATCCTTAACCGAAAGATTCAAAAGCACCTTTCCACTTTTGACATTCTATCTGATCGCCAGTATGGGTTCCGCAAGGGGCGTTCTACTGGCGATCTTCTTGCTCTCATAACTGATTCTTGGTCATCCTCTCTTAGCCGTTTCGGTTTAACTTTCTCAGTTGCTCTAGACATATCGAAAGCTTTCGATAGAGTCTGGCACAAGTCTTTGCTTTCTAAACTGCCCTCTTTCGGATTCTATCCTTCACTCTGTTCTATTATCTCCAGTTTCCTTTCCGGCCGTTCTATCTCTGCGGTGGTAGACGGTCACTGTTCTTCCCCTAAACCTATATCAACCATGGTGTTCCACAGGGCTCTTTTCTATCACCCACTCTCTTCCTGTTATTCATCAGTGATCTTTTCTCCATAACAAACTGTCCTGTCCACTCATACGCTGATGACTCCACTCTGCATTATTCAACTTCTTTCAACAGAAGACCCTCTCAACATGAATTACAAGACTCCAGACTGGAGGCTGCAGAACGCTTAACCTCAGACCTTGCTATCATTTCCGATTGGGATAAAAGGAACCTTATGTCCTTCAATGCCTCAAAAACCCAGTTTCTCCACCTATCAACTCAACATAATCTTCCAAACACATATCCCCTATTCTTCGACAACACCCAGCTGTCACCTTCTTCAACACTAAATATCCTCGGTCTATCCTTAACTCAAAATCTCAACTGGAAACTTCACATCTCTTCTCTTACTAAATCAGCTTCCTCGAGGCTGGGCGTTGTGTACCGTCTCCGCCAGTTCTTCTCCCCAGCACAGATGCTTTACATATATTGGGGCCTTGTCCGCCCTCGTATGGAGTATGCATCTCACGTGTGGGGGGGCTCCACTCACACAGCTCTCTTGGACAGAGTGGAGTCTGAGGCTCTTCGTCTCATCAGCTCTCCTCCTCTTACTGACAGCCTTCTACCTCTTAAATTCCGCCGCCATGCTGCTTCTCTTTCAATCTTCTATTAATATTTTCATGCTGACTGCTCTTCTGAACTTGCTAACTGCATGCCTCCCTCCCTCCCGCGGCCCCGCTGCACACGACTTTCTACTCATGCTCATCCCTATGCTGTCCAAACCCCTTATGCAAAAGTTAACCAGCATCTCCATTTTTGTCATCCCCTTCACTGGTAAACTCTGGAACAGTCTTCCTTCGTCTGTATTTCCTCCTGCCTATGACTTGACTTCTTTCAAGAAAAATGTATCAAGACACCTCTCCACCCGAAATTGACCTTTCTTTTGGCAACTCTTTACTTTTTACTTTTGTGGGAGCGGCGAGTAGCGGGCCTTTTTTTTTTTTACTCTTTATGTTGCCCATGAGCCGCATCCTTTGATGTAATATATATATATATATATATATATATATATATATATATATATATATATATATATATATATATATATATATATATATATATATAAAGGACAGAATGGGGAAGTGGTGGAGGGTGATGATATTGGTCAAAACAGACCTAAAAGTGATAAATAACATGCTCTGTTTGAACTAAGTTACTGTGGTGGCAATTTTGTCTGTTGTACAAGACAGAGTAAATAAAGGTCCTTTATATCACCCATGATGTGCAATACTTACAGTCAAAGTAGACTCATTGAGAGAGCTGGTCACATTCTGTAAAAATTCAAAGAGACCAATTAATTTCTCTGCTTATGATCCTCAGCTTCTTTGAGATAATTAAACACAGGCTGGACCACCGACACAACCTCCAACCTCTTCACCGTGACAACATGAGGCAAACAGCTGTGTCATTCATTGTTCAGTGCTGTAATAATCAGTCCTTTCTAACATGTTGTTAATAAAATATTTTATAGATGGTTTTCCCCTGTGGACAAAAATATATCAAGGTGTGTCTATTAACATTGCAAAGCTCTGGGAGGGATGTGATGCAGCTGCTACCATACTGTGAACAGTATTATTCTTTATAGAACACTAGAATGGACGGAAATAAATTGTACCTACGTACATAATGCTTTTGTTCCTTAGGAATCTTCCAGTGCAAGGGCTTGGATCCAGTGCATTTGAGGATGAGCGGCTCTCCTGCGTTCACCAACAGCTCATCGCCAACACCCAGGAGCTTCGGGCCACTCGTTAACGATGCACAGCCTTGGGGGAACATTTAAATTTCTATGTGGTTTATCATTACTAGTGGCATTATTATCTTTACTAAAAAATCAGATCGATGTTATTTATTTTGTTCCTATCAGCACAATCATCTTTATGGAACACCTGAAGCCTCTGGAACATTAGTAAAGGTCCTGAATCATTTTGGGAAGCCTTGAGAACACTTGAATCATTGTCTTTGTTATTATCCGTGACATCCTTCCTAAACACTGGAAACACTGTATTTGTTATTACCACTGGCATCATGCTCATCCTTACTAGACAATTAAAAACTGGAAATATTTCTTGGCCATTATTACTGGCGTCATCACCATCATAACTAAACACTTGAAACCTTTTAGCATTAGCAGGAGTAGAGGACAATTTCCAGGGCGCCTCACCATTACATGCCAGAGCAGCACAAGTAAGAGGATGAGTCTTATGCTGCGTCTTGTAAGTTATACAGTGCCATCACAGGAAGGGGATAACCTACTTCAGAAGCACAAAATGTATTACTGGGACTTCATAAAATGCTTCACCTTTCCAAGACAAGAAAAACAAAAGCAGGATTGGGAGGAATTACTAGATGGTGAGGTGATGAGTTCTACAAAGTCTTCACAAAGTGCTGCCAATAAAGCCTACTTCCTCGAGGCTTCAAGAGCAGAAAACTTAAACAAGGAGAAATGAAATCCCTCACCTCTCCAATACACCAACAGAAGGAGTAGGAGACGCTTCATCTTGGAGGCCTGTGTTCCCGAGCATCACCACATTGAGGACCAAGGACGGACAGGGACACGGCAATGCTGGCAGGAATGTGACCATTGTATTGTATTGATTTATTGTAGAAAAGAAATAATACAATTAAAGGAACATTGGTGCCTGCTGCCCATCCCAAGATGGGCAGCAGGCACCAATGTTCGAATCCAATAAAATCCCAGGATTTAGGATTACATAAGATAGATGTATACTTATAAAAATAGAAAGATACAATATGGCCATGACTTGTAACGAAGTAGTATAGTACTAGCTGTGTTTGCCTAGTTGTGATGTACAGGAAATGTCTCACTTGTGGGATCCTGCCTCTGTGTCTCATGAGGCCAAACTCAGGTTTAAAACTCACTAAGTCTTAGATGCGTGAACACATTACTTAAGAAAAGTGCTGAAGAAATTGAAATGAAAAAGCCTTGGTGGAGATGCATTAATAAAACTGACAATATGTATTGAAAACCCAGACATTTATAAGGTTTTAAGAGTATTATATAAACTGAAATCCAATGACTACCAGTAAGTATGATGTAAACCTAAGAAGAGAGAATAAAAAGTTAATAAGCAGGGTCAGCCAAATATTCTTAAGGTCAGGGAAAAGGCTATAGAATTTACTTAATAATTCTCGTTAAATTCTGGAAGCTATCCATTGAGGCTGATGTAGCTTTCTTGGGAAGTTTTATGCCAATTAACTGAGATTGTAATGGAACAGCACTAGACGTAGGAATAGAATCACCAGTGATAAGGGGCAGTAAATAAAGGAAACTAGGAGGCCTCATAAAAGAAGCATAAATTAAATGTGAAAGGAAAAACTAGAAAGGATGAAACAGTTAGTAGAACTGACAAAAGCTATCAACAACAATAAAGTTAGTGATGTCCACAGATTCAACACGGACTAGATCAAAGAGACTAAAAAAAGCAGTAGACCCAGATAATTGAAGATGAAGTACAGAAAGCTTTAAATTGACGGGAATGAGAGGAGTGAAACAAGAAGAGGAGATGACCTAACAATAGACTTATGCAATTTCATCCTTAAAAAACTAACATATATATATATATATATATATATATATATATATATATATATATATATATATATATATATATATATATATATATATATATATATATATATATATATATATATATATATATATATATATATATATATATATATATATATATATATATATATATATATATATATATATATATATATATATATATATATATATATATATATATATATATATATAGACTAAAGAAAGGTAAGCCCAGAAACTGAAAAGTAAAGAAAGAAAAGAATGAGTAGGGGTTAAATAAGAGGAGGAAATTACATAGAAAACAAGAGACCGGTGATTTCGTATTTAAGAAAAAATAGCTAAGATAAATACAAGACTCACAGACTATTATTTATACATATCTATATATATATATATATATATATATATATATATATATATCTATATATATATATATATATATCTATAGCTCTATATATATATATATATATAAAGCTTGGGAAACATTCATAGAAATTTTAAGTAGAAGCGTGAATTTATGCGTACCATTCCGGAAAAGACGACCAACAGCCATCTGGAAGCCTAATTAAGTGGTGGAACAATCAACTCAAACGCCAAATTGAGAATAAAAATGGAGCGCGTCGCAAATACTTGATTACAAAATTGAATTCCAAAGATTACGCGAAGAAACAAAAAGAAACATACGTCTCAATAAAAGAAACCCAGAGCTTCATATTGCAAACGCCAGCAAAATAAATCCTAAAGATTTTTTTGCCTACGCAAGAAGTAGAAAAGTTCTCATCTCCAGTATTGGCCCAATAGCAACTGTAAATGGCGAATCCACAAATGATGATAAAGAAGTCGCTAATATTTTGAATGATTTTTTTGCCTCCGTTTTTACAGAAGAAATTTTATCCGATAGGCAACCGGAAGCCCCAAGATATATTGGTGACACATCCTTCAGTAGTATTAGCGACATTGTAGAAAGCGATGTAGTACAAATTATCGATAATATTAAAGTAAACAAAACGTCCGGCCCAGATAAGATATCCCCGCGTATTCTTAAAGTGGCAAAACATCAGATCAGCAAGTCCCTCTTGAACATATTTTCAAAGTTGCTAAACACAGGAAAAGTATCACTAGAATGGAAACTCGCTAACGTAACTCCTATCTTTAAAAAAAAGGCGACAAGTCGCAACCAGGCAATTATCGACCGATCAGTCTAACGTCAATCGTGTGCAAAATTTTGGAGACGATCATTCGCGAGAAAATGGTAATTTTTTTTTTAAGATAACAGACTAATTAAGGATTCGCAACATGGTTTTCGAAATAAACGTTCCTGTTTGACTAACCTTTTCGATTTCTTCAACTACATCTTTAATGCATACAAAGAGGCGATGTTTCTGGCATTTTGCTTCAGCTCGGTGGGACGACCTGAGGATGTACTTTTCCGATTTCCCGTGGAATGATTACTGCTTCTAGGAGAGAGACCCCTCTTTGTGTGCCCAGCGCATCACAGAGGTGATTGTCTCAGGAATGGAGGCTTACATTCCACGTTCTTTCTTTATTCCTCATGCTAAAAAGCCTTGGTTTAATCAAGCTTGTTCTCGTGCTATAAAGATAGAGAGGCAGCTCACAAAAGGTACCAGAGCCTTCGCACTCCTGCTAACCATGATCTTTACATTTCTGCCCGGATCCGTGCCAAATCTATTCTTAAACTTATTAAAAGCTCTTTCATAAACAAAATGTCAAAACCTTGCTTTTTCTAATTCTTCCCGTGACTTCCGGCACCTAGTCAAAAATATCTCCTACAGTTTCACTTCTTCCTCTTTCCCTCCTCTCCTTAACCCTGACGGCAGCACTGCCGTCTCATCTATCTCTGAGGCTGAACTCTTCGCTCAAACTTTCTGTAAGAACTCCACCCTGGACGATTCTGGGCATATTCCTCCCACTCATTCCCCCTCTGACTCTTTTATGCCTATTATTAAGATTCTTCATAATGATGTTTTCTAAGCCCTCTCTGGCCTCAACTATCAGAAGGCTTATGGACCTGATGGACTACTACTACTACTACTATTACTACTACTATTACTGCTACTACTACTATTTAACCACCACCACGTTTACCGCCACCAGTAGATTAACACTATAACTAAAACACCACTTAACCACAACCACCACTTCTATTATTACTTAAAACAATTAAAGTGAAATAAATGACTAAACGAAAGGCATCATACTAACCAGCGAAGTTGATGTTACCCTCAAGGCGCGCGTTTCTTAATTTCTATGGCAGCTATAGACAGATCTCTATAATACGACGTCTCATCATTCGGTCCTAGCGCTGGAGGTTGACTGGCACTCAGGGAAAGACAACGCCCTGCAACAAGACTCGAGCCCTTAACACCCGTACCTCGACCGTCTGGCAGACCGTGGCTCACTGGCATTGCAAGTGTTATGACTGTTATCTGTTAGTCCAGCAGGATGAGAGGGAGAAGGAGAGTTGCCATTTGCTGCGCTTTCTAACGACAGCCACCAGGGATAAAGCCATCTTCTCGCGCTGCGGAATAACCAAGTGTACCATAATGTTCGCTAAACTCGCGGGGGAAAACCTGAGGCCTAGGCCTTGCCTGGGGCCAGCGCGCTGAAAATTCGTTGTGTCTGTACTCTAACCATTGACTCTTAATTAACAAGCCTCAGTTAACTTGAATATAATAGCTAGGCCACTACTACTACTACTACTACTACTACTACTACTACTACTACTACTGGCTGTACGATAAGGGATCGATTGTACGGGTCTATTACAAAATGGGAAAAGGTGATAAATTAAGAGAATAATCTCTTAATCTCTTAAATCCGGGGCAGCCGCTTATTTAAATGTAAAATTTCCAGCCTTCTTTTTATCACGTGGTGTAAAAGAAGAAGAAGGAGAAGAGGAAGAGAAAGAAGCAGAAAGATGATGATGAATTACGAAGGAGGAGGAGGAGGAGGAGAAGGAAATAAGAGGAGGAGAGGAAGAAGAAAAAGAAGAAGAAAAAGAAGAAGGAAAAGAAACAAAGGAGTAAAAGAAGAACAAGAACAAGAAGACCAAGAACAGAAAAAAAACAAGAGCAAGAACAAGAAGAACAACGCGAAGGCAATGGTGACATGGACTGGTCAACTGAACTTCTACGTGTATTTCACCTCACGGGAAGGAAAAGTACGACTTGAAGCCATCTTACTGGAAGTCGATAGCACGCTGTTGTGTTGATAGCTCTGCAGAATGACGACAGCGGCCTTGGAGAGTCGAAACTTTTAGAGGAAGTGGACATCGGGGAGGGCTTCCGGAGGGGACATGCTCCTGGGTGCCTGTGGGAGGGCGCAGCACCCCTAAAGGCTGGTTTACACGGACGACAGTTTTGCCACGACATGCCACGACAAATGTCGTGACGTTGTCGCGCATCTATCGTGCCGTTCATCTTCTGCTTGTCGTGAAGGGCTGGTGGCACGACAGAATGGGCACGACAGATTTAACATTTTCTCGTGGCACTGTCGTGACTTTTTCGGGTTGTCGCGACAGACAGTTTGTCGTGGCATATAGCCTTAACCGTGGCCGCTCCTGAACCATGACCTGCTGCGGTGGTTTGTGGTAGTATTATTACTGTTATAATTATTACTATTATTATTATTATTATTATTATTATTATTATTATTATTATTATTATTATTATTATTATTATTATTATTGTTATTATTATTATCTTCCTCTTTTTCTTCTTTTCCTTCTTCTATTTTTCTTCTTCTTCTTCTTCTTCTTTTTCTTCTTCTTCTTCTCGTTTCTTCTCATCTTTCTCATTATTATCATGTTTTCTTCTTCTTCTTCTTCTTCTTCTTCTCCTTATTTTTCTTCTTCTCCATCGTCTTCTTTAAAATAGTTATAGTTGATAATGTATTTTTTTTTCAAATCAATTTGTTTTTCGCAGTCATTTTGAAGGTGTCTTTGGTAGCCCGCCACCACGCCTGAGATTGTATTCTTTCCGATAGTTTAGGCAGGTATGTTTTTGTCTATCTATTTGACAGCTTTCTTCAAGTGGCCTTACAATGTACTTCATCCTGTTGTTCTCGTTTAGTGTAATCACAGTCAGTGACGTATTATCCGCTTTTTTTTTCCTTCCAGATGTGCCCGCCCGAGTTACCAAGAGGGTTGTCCGCTATCTCACACCCGAGGAATATGTAAGCACCCACGATCTACAACCAATCGCACCCGGTGTGACGAATTTACTAACTAATCATCTAACTAACAAACTACTTAACTAACTATCTCTATCTCTCTATCTAAATAATGTGTTAAAATGAACGCATAGATAAATCGTAATTATCAAACTTGTTAAAGTTCTGTTCTGGCCGCGGAGCTCATCTCCGTCGCCTTGGCCATTGAGCCTGTGGTGGGAAGAAGCCATCGCCCGGGACGCAGCGCCGGTGTGACATCCACAGTTTACCTTCCCCCAAGTTCCCCAGGTAACTCATTTATCGACAGTCCGAAAGGGAGGATGAACAGCTGGGCCTGGGTGAGCTGCACGCCGACCGCCCGAGCCGGGATTCGAACCCGAGCCCGAAGACTCGTAGCTTGGCACGCTAAGCAGTAGACCACTGAGGCGCAGTAGGAAAGAATAAGAAGACTTTAAATGGTAGCGAAGAGAACATTCGGTATTCGTTCGGGAGTTCTTCACGAGGTCGTGAGATAAAAACTTATCAGACTTCTTGCGTCAAAGGCACAGGATGTGTAGTTGGTAAACATTCTCAGAACAAAGGAATTTTTTAAAATACGTTCCATACAAGCTCTCCATTCCGTTCCTATCTTCTTTCTTATTTGTTTGTCGTAGACTTGATATGCAGTAACTGTTTTTCCTTGATTGGCTGGAATATAAGTAGTACAACGTGTGTGTATGTGTGTGTGTGTGTGTGTGTGTGTGTGTGTGTGTGTGTGTGTGTGTGTTTTCCATAGTGTGTCCGGTAAGAGCAGATAACGTTTCGATAATGGAAAGCGTTTCGTAACTCCACTACATGTTACAGTACATAATAAAATTCGGAGGGAACCAACCTCAACACACACACACACACACACACACATGAGAAATATAGTGACGTGTACTTCCATGTGGGACTGTTTCTCTTGGTGTTGTTAACATTGATAAGTGTAAAGCAAAAGTCAGCCAAAAGTCAACACCCACTTGTTAACTCGTTAGGTACCATTTTAGTCCTCCCCCCCCCCCCCCCTCTATATTCCATTCTCCTCCTTACTTTACTGTCACGGTCTCTTTTACTTCTCATATCCGTGTCTGCTCATCCAGGGTCCATATATCCTTTATTTCATTTTTATTTTCCCTTGATTCCTTTTCATGGATATCACAGCTACTACTACTACTACTACTACTGCCACTGCTACTACTACTACTACTACTACTACTACTACTACTATTACTACTACTATTACGGCTACCGCTGATGATTGTAATAATAAAGAACAGTTTTTCCAGGTTAGTATTCCTCTGTTGAAAAGGTTTGATGCTTTTTCAAGTGGATATTATTGTGGTGATCTTGAGTCCCGCAATAGCCGTCTCAAGATCTATGTATTTATTTTATACATCAAGGGGAGCTGCTTTTTTTTTTTTTACAGCAAGGGAGGCAGCTCATGGGCAAACAAACAGACAAGAACAGCAACAAAAGCCCGCTATACAGACGCTGCTCCGACAAATGATAAAAGAACGAGAGGCTCATAGAGAGGTCAGCTTCGGGTGGCGAGGAGTCTAAATATTCTCCTCTTGAAACAGCCTAAGGGAAAACAACAAAAACAACAAAAGCCCGCTAGATCAATGCACACACCAATATAAAACCTCTTACACCCAACCGATAATATGTTGGTAACCGAACGTATGCGTCAAGTACCTTCGAAAAGATTGGGCAAGACAAAAGACAGACGAATCATGTCGCTCCTTTATTCCCAGCCCTCATAGTCTGCCGTGGTGGATGTAGGGAAATGGAATGGAATGATGCTGTTCTCCGTTTTCTCTGCTCATCATGTAGTTATCGAATGGCGTACGTAAAGAAATTGGGATAGTTAACATAAGCGTTTTGTTTTGCTAGTTAATCGTAAATGTTCTAAAGCTTTGGAAAATGATGAAGCTGTATAGGCGTTGTTGCTGGTTGTGGAAGCTGCCCATTTACAGGCACTTATATTGCGACTTATTTATAGCACTGATATCGCTCACTACATCCCTTACAGGCAAACAAGGCGAACAGGCGCCAGAATGCTCGGCGGGTGCACACAGCTTAACTATACAGTCGGATTGTAAAATAAGAATCTGGTGCTCAGTATTTTCTGGCCATAAGCTGCACCATAATTAAAATATTTCTCAAGACGAAAGAATTGATGGCATTTTGTCTTCTTTATAGTCGTGAATGTGAGCAACGTGGCGGAGACGAGGTGTTGGGGATAGCTGTGGAGGCCTCGCTCACTGGTCCACGCTCTCCATCTTCCACACCTTCACGTAGTCCACCTGCATGGCCGCGCCCTCGCTGATCTTTCCCTCGCCCTGCTCCCAGGTAGGCAGCCAGCTGTCACGCTGTTAGCAGGAGAGAGCAGCGTTAACAAACTGACTTCCAACAGGCTACACACGCTTGTCTGCTTCTTTCCTGCAAGAGTGCTGAAAGATGCTGAACAATGCTCTAGACATGCTCCTCTTACAAAGAAAAGTAGAGTTGTCATTAAAGAGGAATCAGTTTTAATGTTAGAGGTGTCTGAATGCACTTGCTTCCAACAGGTTATGCATATCGCTTTTTTTCGGGAAGAATGCAAAAACATGCTGAAAAATGCCTCAAACATGCTCTTCTTACAAAGAAAGATAGAGTTGTCTTTAAAGAAGCATCAGAGTTAGTGTTAACGATTTCCCTTCAATTTGCTTCCAGCAGGTTACGCATATCGTTGTTTCTTTTTCTGGAAGTGCTGGAAAGTGACCCTCCCCCAAGAAAAAGCCCTAAACAAAGAAAACGATATAAAGAAAACTATATAAAAAAATATAGAACTGTCTTTAAAGGGACATCATATTTAGTGTTAGAAGTGTCTTGATGCGCCCATCTTGGAAGAAAGTAAGGCGTACGGAGGAGGGAAACGGTAATTGGCCCTCACCCCGTTCCAGAAGTCGAGGAAGGCC
This sequence comes from Eriocheir sinensis, assembly GCF_024679095.1. Lineage (NCBI taxonomy): Eukaryota > Metazoa > Arthropoda > Malacostraca > Decapoda > Varunidae > Eriocheir > Eriocheir sinensis. The sequence goes on from NC_066559.1 coordinate 10,038,282, forward strand.
TGGGGGGAGGTGTTTGCCCAGGGCTTGTTGGCGACGATGCCGTCAGGGAAGAAGCCGTTGGTCCCGCCCACAGCTACGTTCATGATGATGTAGAACTGTACCAAGGAAAGAGAAAAGGCGGTTACAGTAAGAACGAGCGTTGCCTTCGGTCTACAGCATTGGTTGAAACAATTACAAAGCCCGGTATAGTGGTGTGCAGTACCATTATGGTTGATATGTCTGTGTGGAGTGTTTTATCGTGTTGTGTTGCTAGTAAATGCTTGGAGAATATTCATTGTCTTTCCATGCAAAACCCAAAGACTACAGATGGTTCTTCAAATCCAGAAAATATAGTAAGCAAAAAACATTTTTTTCCATTTACTGTACTTTATGGGAGTCACCGAGGCCAGCAGCTGCTTCGTGAATGTAAATCAGGAATGGGGAAGATTTGTAACATGGGGGACTCCAGGGGGAGAAGCCAAAGAAATATACAACCCACCTTCTGGTCGAAGGGAGCCATCTTCTCCCCGGCGACCCACGGGTTGTCGTAAATGTTGCTGTCCATGCCTGCGAAGTCCCAGAAGCTGGTACCGGGGTCGACGGTCATCTTGAGCTCGTCGTCCACGTAGAACCTGACGGAGGGAAAGACAATACGTAGCCGCTTCCTGTGTCCGGTGTCAATTATTAAGTCATTCCTCCCACTGTTGGCACCAGGGAGGGGCGTGGGAGCCCTAGGCCTTATCTCCTCTCCCTCTCTCTCTCTCTCTCTCTCTCTCTCTCTCTCTCTCTCTCTCTCTCTCTCTCTCTCTCTCTCTCTCTCTCTCTCTCTCTCTCTCTCTCTCTCTCTCTCTCTCTCTCTCTCTCTCTCTCTGTCTCTCTCCTCTCTCTGTCTCTCTCTCTCTCTCTCTCTCTCTCTCTCTCTCTCTGTGTGTGTGTGTGTGCCTGACTTACTTCATATCAGTGCTGGTCCAGTCGATGCGCCAGACGTGGAATGAGTCAGCGAAGTCGGCGGTGCTGCGAAACGGATAAAAACGAAATTAAATTGCAAGTCAAGTGACAAGTCTTGTTACACTGCCATCACGTAACCCAAGACTATGCTCTGGTACTGCCAACAGGTGCTCCACAATGACTCTTGGCCACAACTTTGCCAAATACCCAGTCATACCACTGTAGAAAGTTATGTGGCAAGGGGCAAGGACACAGTCCTGCCTTACTCTCGTGTTCACAGGACTGAAGCTGTTACGTTCCCCCGCCACTCCAAACTCTTTACAGCACTCCCAGTCTCAGTGTGGTGTCCGAGTAGGCTGCAGGCCCGTAAGTTGACAAACAATCCCTGGAGGAATCCCATGTAACCGCAGGATATCAGATCCCACAGTGCCTCGCGCTGCACTGAACCAATCGCCTGCTTTAAATCGACATAGGCGGCAAGCATCTCTTGTTGAAACACAGGTCGGCGCTCTACCAATACCCAAAGCGCCAGGATTTTTATTTTATTTTACAACAAAAGAGCCGGCTCAAGGGCAACAAAAAGTATATATATATATATATATATATATATATATATATATATATATATATATATATATATATATATATATATATATATATATATATATATATATATATAAAGCCCGCTACTTGCCGCTCCCACAACAGAAAATAGTTAAGAGTAGCCAAAAGAGAGGTCAATTTCGAGTGGAGAGGTGTCTTGATACACTCTTCTTGAAAGAGGTCAAGTCATAGGCAGGAGGAAATACAAATGAAGGAAGGCAGTTCTAAAGTTTACCAGTGTAAGGGATGAAAGAGTGAAGATGCTGGTTAACTCTTGCATAAGGGGCTTGGACAGTATAGGAATGGGCTAGAGTGGACCGTCGAGTGCAGCGGGACTGCGGGAGGGAGGGAGGCATGCAGTTAGCAAGTTCAGAAGAGCAGTCAGCATGAAAATATCGATAGAAGATTGAAAGAGAGGCAACATGGCGGCCGAATTTAAGAGGTAGAAGACTATCAGTAAGAGGAGGAAAGCTGATGAGACGAAGAGCCTTAGACTCCACTCTGTCCAGAGAGCTATGTGAGTGGAGCCCCCCCACACGTGAGCTGCATACTCCATACGAGGGCGGACAAGGCCTCTATAAATGGAAAGCATCTGTGCGGAGGAGAAGAACTGGCGGAGACGATACAGAACATCCAACCTCAAGGAAACTGACTTAGTAAGAGAGGAGATGTAAAGTTTCCAGTTGAGATTTTGAGCTAACGATAGACCAAGGATGTTTAGTGTTGAAGAGGATGACAGTTGAGGGTTGTCGAAGAATAGGGGATAGGTGTTTGGAAGATTGTGTCGAGTTGATAGGTGGAGAAATTGGGTTTTTGAGGCATTGAAGGACACAAGGTTCCGTTTACCCCAATCGGAAATGATAGCTAGGTCTGAGGTTTAGCGTTCTGTAGTTTTTTTGCACATTTTTTTTAAAGACAATAGGAGGCACTCCATCAGGTCCATAAGCTTTCTGAGAGTTGAGGCCAGAGAGGGCGTAGGAAACATCGTTCTTCAGAATCTTAATAACAGGCATAATGGAGTCAGAGGGGGAATGAGTAGGAGGAATATGCCTAGAATCGTCCAGAGTGGAGTTTTTACAGAAAATTTTAGAGAAGAGTTCAGTCTTAGAGATAGATGAGACGGTGGTGCTGCCGTCAGGGTTAAGAAGAGGAGGGAAAGATGAAGTGAAATTGGAGATGTTTTTGGTTAGATGCCAGAAGTCCCGGGAAGAATTAGAAAAGGTTTTAACATTTTCTATTAATGAAATATGTTTTGGCAAGTAGAAGAATAGATTTGGCACGATTCCGGGCAGAGATATAAAGATCATGGTTAGCAGGAGTGCGAGGGCTCTGGTACCTTTTGTGAGCTGCCTCTCTATCTTTGATAGCACGAGAACAAGCGTGATTAAACCAAGGCTTTTTAGCATGAGGAGTAGAGAAAGAACGTGGAATGTGTGCCTCCATTCCAGAGACAATCACCTCTGTGATGCGCTGGGCACACACAGAGGGATCTCTCTCCTGGAAGCAGTAATCATTCCACGGGAAATCGGAAAAGTACATTCTCAGGTCGTTCCACCGAGCTGAAGCAAAATGCCAGAAGCATCGCCTCTTCAGAGGCGATGTACAGAAGCGATTGGATAGGATACAGAAAGAAGGTTGTGATCGGAGGAGCTCAACGGAGAGAACAGTTTGACAGAGTAAGCAGAATTGTTAGAGGTATTGAAGAGGTCTAGTATGCTGGGCCGGTCTCCAAGGCGGTCGGGGATACGTGTAAGGTGCTGAACCAACTGCTCTAGATTGTTGAGGAGGGCAAAGTTGTAGGCTTGTTCACCAGGCTGGTCAGTGAAAGAGAATGAAAGCCAAAGCTGGTGGTGAACATTGAAATCTCCCAAGATAGAGATTTCCGTGAAGGGAGAGTGGGTCAAGATGTGCTCCACTTTAGAGTTCAAGTTGTCAAAGAATTTTACAGCGTTAGTAGAGTTAGGTGAGAGATAAACAGCACAGATGTATTTAGTAATAGAATGACAATGAAGTTTTAGCCAGATGGTGGAAAATTCTGAAGAGTCAAGGTCGTGAAATGCCAGAATTTGCTCTTTAATACACTTCCACACAACCACTGCGTGTAACGATACACACGAGAAATTAATCCAGACAAGGAAAGGTTTGCCGGTGCCGGGGATCGAACCCGCGACCAGCGTAACGGGAGAGCCACTCCTTTACCAGTCGGCCAAAGAGGTATCCCACTGGCTAAGTGGGTTATGGGAGGCTCACCCATCAGACAAGTCAGCACTACACGTCTCCCCATTCCCATTTAGATTAATTTCTGTGTGTTGAGTTCCCATTTTCTATGAACTTCGGAGAGCATGGAGCATCACTCTACCTGTTACCCTCTCGGGGTGACACAACAGAACCACAGGAGAGGATGCCACCGCCTTGCCACCAGTGAAATACCAGAATTTTATCTTTTCTACATTCCCACACGACCATCGCGTGTAACGAAACACACGAGAAATTAATCCAGACAAGGAAAGGTTTGCCGGCCCCGGGGATCGAACCCGCGACCAGCGTAACGGGAGAGCCACTCCTTATCCAGTCAGCCAAAGAGGTACCCCACTGGCTAATTGGGTTATGGGAGGCTCGCCCATCAGACAAGTCAGCACTACAGTCGTGGGCACGAGAGCAATGTCGTTGCGCACGTAGGCACAACATCCAGCTTTGGATTGAAATTTAGGATAGAGATAGTAGGAGGGAACAGAGTAGAGATTGCTGTCAGTAGCCTCAGAAACCTGTGTTTCGGTGAGGAAGAGAAGGTGAGGTTTAGAGGAGGAGAGATGGTGTCCCACAGAACGAAAATTAGAACGAAGACCGGGAATGTTGCAGAAACTGATGAGAAAGAGGTTCGAGGAGGAGAGGAGAGGAGAGGATGCGGTCAGTTTGTCCACTGAAAACGCTTGAACCCGGACTTCTCAGATTTCCGTAACTTCAGGAGTTTGCTGCGAATTCTTATGAAAAATGGAATGGCAAATACCTTGCCTGGCACACTGAAGAGGCAGTACACCACCGTAGTTATTGCAGATATGACAATTTCCTCTCCCTTTCCAGATAGAGACAATCAACCTTATTTTCCAGTAAAAATTAATGATTCTAGATTGCCATACGGCAGACAGGGGTGCATTAATTAATAAATGAATTATCAACGTGTTAATCGCAACCATTATAATTAACGACCTCATGATATTTTAGCACATGTATAATTTCGGGACTGTGGAGATGTTCTTCCCGGCTCTTCCTGATGGTTACTAAACAAACTTTTTTCACGCATTATGCAATTCAGAGAATTTTGTGAAGAAGGCAGTAAGGTGACCCGGTTTTGTGATGGAATGGAGAAGACAGCCAAGTCATTATCACCATCAGTCAGTTATAACATGTTAATAATTAACACTACACAGCGACTTTGGTGAAGAACGCTGCTCCTCCTACGGCAGTAATTAAGGGGCATGGAGAGGACAGTTAAATCATTATCACCATCAGTCAATTATAACGTGTTGATAATTAATACTATATATGATTTCATGAATTCCCTTCTGGGTAAAAATAGTTTAAGAGACGTTGCAATAGACTCCACCCGGAGGTCTCGCTCAGGGCAGCTACTTACTACTCGGTGGTGGTCTTTTCGTAGAAATTGTTAGGCCAGAAGGGTCCCCAGTGCAGGGTGCTGCCGCCCACTCGGTTGCTGATGGAACCGTAGTCATCATTGCCTGCACAGGACACGTCCGGGAGTTAGTCGGTATATATAGTGATGGGCTGAGGCTGGCTATGTAGCGTGCACATTGATAAATGATGGGTGTGCCGTGAAGCAAAAAGACTGGTCAGGAACATTTTAAGGGAAGAGAGACAGCTAGTGAAATGTATAACGGAGAACATATATTTTTATTTCAAGCAAAAAACAAAGTTGGTGTTACTAATCTAATTCTTATTATTCTTATTCTTTACTCATTTTTAATATAATTACTATAATCATTATCGTTATTTTTTACGTTAATATTATTGTAACTCTCCTCCTCCTCCTCATTATTTCCATTGTCATCAAAGGTATAATGCACCCACCCCTGGACTCCAAAATGTCGATCTCTCCGCTGGCAGGCCACCCTCCGTATGGCCAGTACTGGGGCAACAACCAGATGGCTGTAGGGCAATATGAAAATAAGTACTGTGTTGAATACCAACAATGTCCTACATGCTACGTTGGATTGGTTGTGATGGGCTAGAAGTAAGGGGAAACACTGTTACTATTCAGAATACCTTTAGGTTAGTTATGGAACCAACATATTTACTAGCATTAAGGGCATAACCACATAAAAAGATGTTCAGTAAGCCACTTCAAAACTGTTTTGGCGCACCGTTGGAAAAAAAATTGCAACCGCGCGGTGCTTATGTTGCGAGAAATACCTCGCTCTGCTGTCCACTACGCATGCGCTCTGGGAACACACACACACACACACACACACACACACACACACCAGTGAATTTTGTCGTAGTTTGTCCACTTATGATCTTTGTGACGGTTGCCGGCAAGAAAAGAAAACACCAGACCAACAGAGTAATTCTTTCTATAATCTGCCCTGTTCGTTCGTTATTAAGCCTTCTCTGGATTTAAAGTGTGTCTCTGATGTATATGCCACGCAATGGAGGCGAAACAGGACAAGTAAACGATAGCGGGGAGTGAAATCTAGAAAAAGCAAGCAAATTGGATCTCTCTCTGCGACCTATTTTGCGATGCGAGCTGATTCCTACAACACCGAGTCAGCTGGAAGGAGTGTGTCTCGGCGCTCGTGTGAAGAAACAAAAAGAACTCTACAGGCATTTTTGGAGAAGGAAGAGGACATAAAAGAAAGAGAGAAGAACCGGAAGACAGTGAGGGACTTATACACATCAATGAAGGAGTGAGGCGTGGCGCTCGTGTGAAGAACGTGGTAGCCATCTCCCACTAGGTTAAAATACTTACATTATGTGTTGTCGTTTTGTCTCTGAATGCGGTGGAGTAACTCATAGGGTTTTTTTTTTTTTAGAGAATCGAAGGCATGTCAAAATCATGTAAATAGTAAATGAGCGTAGTCTGGCAGATCGGGTTTTGGCAGCGGGGGTGGGAGGTGAGGGGGAGGGACGGGGTAGGTTAGGTTAGATTCAGTTCAGTTTGGTCAGGCTAGGTTAGATTTAGTTTGGTTAGATTAGTTAAGTTTAACCCGGTAGCTGCGGGGGTCATGTTTCTTAGGTTAGGTTACGCAAAATAATGAGAAAGAATCATCACTCGCACAAGCCATTTCATAATATATATATATCAATGCATTTGTGATCAGTTTATGCATCATCTATTTTGGGAGGTTTATATCATGGCAGAAATGTGGCCCATCGCTGGTACACGGTAAAGCCACAAATTTGGCCCGTCGCTGTTACCGGGTTAATGAGTTGTTTGGGATAAAGATGTGATAGGCTTCGCGCTGCGCCGTGTTGTCATTGGCGGCAGAGTAGGGTACGGAACCGTTGCCAGATAGTTATTCTCGGAGCATCACTTTTACCAGCTTTCTCCCCCATAAATATCACCAGGAAACAGGAAAAATAAACCATTTCAACAATAACTACAAATAAATCTCGTTGTTGTGGCCCAGAAAACAGCTTTTGGGATGGAAATCGGGAAGTATGAGAAACTGAGCACGATAATTTGGCAACGCTGGGCCGCTACAGTAATCTACGTCCTCTCTTTCCTGTCTGTCATTCGTTACAACCAATCACCATGAAGCTACTGATTTTTTTGCCCCTGCTAAAAAAATAAAATAAAAATAAAAAAAAATCGCTTCCATTGACTTTAATTTTGTCTTTGTAAATGATAAGTAGGCTATGCTTGGTGTGACTTTTTTTTAAATTTATTTATTTATCTATTTATTTATTTATTTTTTTTTTTTTTACGTTTCTGCTTACTGCGCCGGCAGACTTTTTGGGGCCTGATGGTCGGCCCCAGCCCGTTATGGCGCAGGTGTTTATAGTGGCGCCATCCTGCTTGGAAAGTACGAAAGTCTGTCAGAGAAAATATATTGACATGAGCAACATTAATTAAGACTTCGTAGAATATAATAAGACGAAATACAAGATGACTTTGCATGGAAGACACTTACTTATCAATGTAATTTAAAGAATAGGCTATAAAGGGTGTAACTTATACGATGCGCTATATACGAAAGAAAAGCTTTAACCATAAAAGTGAAATGGAAAGGCTTGGAATAGGGTACAGTCTATTTTCATCTGGTATGTTTGCAGGTACGTTCTGATCTTACTATCTAAATTGGCGAAGGATGAAGGTGAAGGCGAAGGATGAAGGATTAAACGCAATAGTTATACGGGACTGGTCAACTAAGTCTCACTAGACGGTCATCAAGAAATCCAAGCCCATCTATCTGACAGGTAAGGTGCTCCATTGAACGTTTATGTCTGTCATGCATGCTGGACTTTGAGGGATTATTATTATTATGATTAGGTAACAAACGCACTGGCTACTTTGTGATGGCACTTGTTTTACGGCCGGTTAATGCAGATATTTTTTATTTATTTTTCTTAGTTATTATTTTCTTTAACATTTTGAAGGAGGCAAAATGGAGTGCAAAAAAAGGGTTAACCTGTTTCCACACACACACACATACACACACACACACACACACACACACACACACACATGAGGTGATCCGAAAGAGATGGTCAGATTTACCTAATTTAGATACTGGATGCTATTACTACTACTACTACTACTACTACTATACCACTACTACTACTGCTACTACTACTCACCCGGCCACAGCCAGTCTCCGCGGGGCATCTTCGCACGAACCTCCATGCGGCCGTACCTGTAATGGTCGTTGGTCAATGAGAGAGAGAGAGAGAGAGAGAGAGAGAGAGAGAGAGAGAGAGAGAGAGAGAGAGAGAGAGAGAGAGAGAGAGAGAGAAAGTTGCCAGCTAAACTCGTGTATGCCCAAACTGACTGATCAACACTTGTAGAGCAATTAATTTCTCTTCTGCTCCCTCCTACTCTCTCTATGCCAAATATTCGTCGATAGCTGGCTGCTACGTCCGTGTACACAATGCTACCAGTGGCTTTCGTGCCCAGGACCTTGATGCTTTGAGATTATCCCCACCTGGCTAAGACTTGAATGTCAGTTTGTCACCATTACTAAATATGTCTTCTGCTCTTTATCACTTAATTCTACCAAATGCTTGAGATTCTGTGACTATGTGAACTCCAAAGTGAAGCACATCCTGATTCACTCTCCCCTCGCTGAAATATCAAGTTTAGAGTATTCCATAGTTACTTGAAGGCGAAGTCGCTGAGAGTCCTAATCCTGGCGCTCATGATGGGGTTGACGAGGTTGGTGGCGGTGCCGACGCGGCTACAGCCGTAGTAGGAGTTCCCGGTGCACACGTCGCCGCGGCCGTTCATGCCCCACAGGTTGAGTTCACCGCTGCTCAGGAACGCCTCGTCCTTCCAGTCCGACATGAGTTGCTGCGGGGCGAGACGTAGCGGGAGGGAGAGAGAGAGAGAGAGAGAGAGAGAGAGAGAGAGAGAGAGAGAGATTACATATTAAAATCATTTGTCTCCTTGCAAAGTATCTATCGGTCTCTTAACCCTTGCCCTTCTCTTCTCAGTTCTTCTCACAAAAGGAAACATTCTTGTTGATTTAGTCCTTATCATTTTCCTTCCTTTCCCACCTCCGGTTCTTGAATTTTCCTAGATTAATGTCCTTCTCCTTCACCATACACTCCCCCAGGGTTGTCAAGCTCTGGTAAGCGTGCACCCAGGGCTACACGACAGGGGTTTTGAGGTTAGCAATACGTGAGTCTCGGGGAGCCTGTTTGGTGCAGCAGAGGTTTGCTTCAGACACACTTCAGTGGTACTAGGGAGAGGGCGGGACAGGGGCCGACAGTCTCTTTCGTCGAGTTTGCTAATTGGAGGATGATGGACCAAGAAATTAAAGACAAGCGGCGGGGATGAGCACCGAGGGCACGCGCATCTATAGCGTTTGCCCCCAACTCATAAATTATTATTATTATTATTATTATTATTATTATTACTATTATCATTGTCATCATCATCATCATCATTCGTGTGCAGGCTGTAGCGCCATCAGACTTTTTTGAAGGGCGCTGGTTCAGGGAGACTACGGGAGCCTCAACCCCCCCCCCCCCCCCTCCTACCAGTGAAGGAAAGAGATAAGCTTTGGCCCTCCCCCTTCCCCCACGATCCCTCCATTTTAAATTCTGGTCGCAAAACAAGCAGTATAATTTAACAAACGGTATAATTCTCCACGGGCATTGAGACCCACCACAGATTTCTTAAACCCGTATTCTTAAACGTATCGACTCCTCAGTTCGCCTGTTTGAAGAGCCTCTCGTAGAAGCTGCTGGGATTTTCATGGACTGTTTTGAGGTCCTAGTGATAATTTTATAGGACTTTTGTACCATGAACGGAAAAAAAACAACTATGAAAACTTAGTCTGTCTTCTCCGTGGCCTTGGGAAATAGTGCAAGCCCGATATGTTTTAAGAATATGGACCTTGGTCTCTTCGTGGAACCCCTTATTTGCTGACCATGAACGGAAAAAACACCCATGAAAACTTAGTCTGTCTTCTCCGTGGCCTTGGGAAATAGTGCAAGCCCGATATGTTTTAAGAATATGGACCTTGGTCTCTTCGTGGAACCCCTTATTTGCTGACCATGAACGGAAAAAACACCCATGAAAACTTAGTCTGTCTTTCTCCGTGGCCTTGGGAAATAGTGCGAGCTCGTTACGTTTAAGAATATGAACCTTGGTCTCTTCGTGGAATCCCTTATTTGCTGACCTCTCGCCGTTCCATTGTCGTAGTGGTCCCTGACAGCCCGTTAGTGGCGCTGGCGGATTATTGTTTTTATATGGCGCCGTGTTACAAGTAAATCACGTTTCTGATTTCAACCTTTTTCATGCACACCTTCCCAAACTACCCCTTCTTATTGTTACTGCTTCTGCTTTACACTTATTCCAGTGGATAGCTACTTTCTTTTCGTTCCCCCCCCTCTCTCTCTCTCTCTTATTCCCATTCTTCCTATCGTGAACTGGAAGAACACATTTTTTTCGTTGTCTTTCCCGTGAATTATCTCCTATCCCTTCAGTACAGTAACTAGGTGAATGTATTATATAAAACCTTTGCCTCATGGCCCATTTTCGAAGCCTCTGGAACCCCCTAAGAGCCATGTGCATTGAGGTGTTCAGCTATCCATCTGTACAGGAGTGGAGGTTCAGTGAGTAGTCTACCGTGACCTCATCCAGTTTTCTCTCACACCCTCCCTCTTGTCTCTTCCTCTCCCTCCATCTTCACTTAGAACATTCCTTATCTTTCCACATCCTGCCATCCCGAGACACCATTGCAAAAAAGGCACTGCCCAAGTCCTTTCGCCGCTCTACCCACCGGCTTGATGAAGAGGGTGGAGTCGCGGGTGTAGCTCACACTCCTGTTGTTGAGGTACGCCTGGAACTCCCAGTTCTGTCGAGAGGAGAAGATGTTAAATGAAAAGTGAATAAAGTAGGAAAAGAAAACGAGGAAAAAGAAGGAGAAAAAGGAAGAGGAAAAGGAGGAGGAGGAGGAGGAGGAAACAATGGGGTAAACAAGCAACAAAAAGTCTGTTGAATTATAACGAGGCTGCCTGCTTTAGTTATTTGATCTCTTCGTTAGGCACTTAATTGACCTGCTGAGCAGAGTAAAGCACTTGCTGTACTTAGCACGGGAGCGCCGAGTTTACTTCTGTCGAAACGTTTCGGTCAATTAGCTTAAAAAAAATGTTTATTGTTTTTGCATTAACTCAACGCAGGAAGATTGTTTCTCTGGCATGCGATTCGGGTTTGTGGATAAGAAAATATCGAGGTCTGTATTGCATCACTTCCCTGGAATCATTAAACCGTTATTTTTTAGATTTTCTGGTTAGTTTGGAAAAAAATGGGAGCGATCGATATCACTGAATTTATTCAGGTACTTGAATACTTAATTGTTTCAGATACCTCGTAATCGTCTCCTTTCCAACATATATAGGTGGAGTCATTCTTCAAATGGATGGTATCATTCTTATGGCACGTCTATGCACTCTTTTCAGTAATTCAGCGTCCTTGTAGTGAGTGGAATGGTGCAATGACTTGCCATAAAGTTTGGTGGTCAAGTTACAACACTGCATAGCTATCTCTTAATTTCATAATGACTACAAAACTCCAGGCCTATCGAACAGTATACTGAAGTGCAAACTTTCTAAGCAAGGTGTGGATCTAAGCATTCGAGGCGGCGTGCTTCCTTATCTTAAACAAACAAGAAAATAACTATAGTCACTGATGTGTGTGTCGGGGCGAGTGAAAACTTGAGAAATGTACGGCTGTAATGACTGCCGTGTGAATGTGGAATGTTGGTGTGGTGAGCAGAGGCCAGGCAAGGTGTGGCCCACTAATGGTCTGGCAATCAGGGCTAATCAGTGAGTTTCTTTTGCCACGAGTGTCGCCTCATGTTGCCAGTCGGGAGATACATTTGTTTATAATATTTTATTCATATTTTTGATACTACCGGATATCAGTGATGTAGTACGAATTTGACCAAAAAAGTTCAATGAGGCATGTGAGTGAGCCCTGCGAGAAGCTTGCGGAGTGCACAAAGATTGCAACCCAAAACTCAAGATCTCTAACTCATGCCTGGAGACGAATTGCTCGTATTGATGCCGCGTGAGACTGGCCTGTGCCCAAGTTGCTCCACCTCTGGGATTTGACGTCGAAGAGGCTCCACCTACAGTTCACTATGATTGACTGGTGGGGTGATAGGCGCGTACACACACACACACACACACACACACACATTGCATGCTTTCATTGCTACAGTATATAAACTCGGTGATATTATATTTAGTTTGTTTGTACCTCATACTATGAGAGAGAGAGAGAGAGAGAGAGAGAGAGAGAGAGAGAGAGAGAGAGAGAGAGAGAGAGAGAGAGAAAAAAAAATTACATATATACATAGATAACCAGACCACACAGGCCCTAAGGTGGTCTGCCCTAAACCTAAGTGACAGTTGGTATGCGACCACCATGACGTTGTAACTGACCTAGTGAACATTTAGATTTAGGAGATAGCGGTCAAGATTATTCTTAAACGATGCAATCGAGTTACACTGTACCACTGATGGTGGTAATCTGTTCCAATCTCGAACGACAGCATTAGTGAAGAAGAATTTTGTGCAATCTGAATGAACTTGTCTACATTTGAGTTTAGCGCCATTATTTCTCGTTCGCGTCGAATCATCCATCACAAACAGCTTGGTCGGATCCACGTTGGTAAAACCGTTAAGTATTTTAAAGCACTCGATCAGTTTTCCTCTTAGGCGGCGTTTTTCAAGAGAAAACAGGTTTAGATGTGACAGCCTTTCCTCGTAGGGTTTGTTTCGTAATGAAGGAATCATCTTGGTTGCTCTACGCTGAACACCTTCAAATTTAGCAATGTCTTCCGGATGGTGGGGAGACCAAAACTGCACGCCATACTCCAAATGAGGTCTGACGAAACTATTATACAAAGGTAGTATAACATCTTTATTCTTGAATGAAAAATTTCTCTTAATCAAACCCATCATCCTGTTTGCTTTTTTAACGGACTCGTTGCACTGCTGGGAAAACTTGAGGTTAGACGCGACTGTGACGCCAAGATCTTTGACCGAGTGAACGCTTTTAATTTTAACGCCGCACATTTCATAGTCCTTCTTTATATTTCTAGATCCAACCTGCAGAATCTGGCACTTGTTTATATTAAAAGGCATTTCCCATTTTACTGACCAATCTGATATTTTACGCAAATCTTGTAGGCTCCGCCTGCCACATTCTGGAAGTACCGCATTGCCGATTTTCGTGTCGTCCGCAAATTTACTAATGAAATTATTGAGACCAAGGTCAATGTCGTTGATGTAAATGACGAAGAGAACGGGTCCCAGGACAGAGCCTTGGGGGACACCACTAGTGACTGGCATCCACTCAGAGGTCACTCCATTTATTACAACTCTTTGCTTTCTATTGCTTAGCCAGTGCTTTGCCTATTTCCTTGATTTTATGAAGCAACTTGTAGTGTGGAACTTTATCAAACGCCTTCTGGAAATCCAAATAAATAATATCAAGTGATTTAGAAACATCATAGGCTGCAAAAAGCTCGTTATAGAACGTTAATAGATTCGACGAACAAGATCTGTTGTTACGGAAACCATGTTGCGAGTCCAGGATTAGCAAATTACACTAGAGAGAGAGAGAGAGAGAGAGAGAGAGAGAGAGAGAGAGAGAGAGAGAGAGAGAGAGAGCATTGCATTTGATTATAGTGAAGAAAAAAAAAAATCACAAGTAACACCAGGAAACATGACTCACCCCGCCTCCCGACATGGTGATTTCGTGCTCCCAGACTTCATGGTCCAGGGAGTCGAACTCGTCGTTGAAGATGAGGCACGGGAAGGCGGTGCAGTCGCTGGGGTCGAGCACGTCTGTAAAGCAGAGGGGGACGGGGGTTGGGGGGGGGAGAAAAAAGGGAACCGGAAGAGCTACCGTACGTTAGTAAAGCAAAAGATCTGCCCTCTCGCATATTCCTGAACCGTAGCAGTTTTCAGCAACCGGCCCAGGCCAGGATTGGATTGGTTAGGGTAAATAAGAATGGGATACATGTTAACTTTTTGGCCGAGAAATAAAATGAAAATAATTTGAAGAGGATTACGTGGTCCATTTGTGAGTAAAGACCCGTGCGCCACTCAAGGCTTAGCGGCTCGAGGAGGTAAAAGTGAAGAACAGAGTTACAGAGAAGTAGATGAAACAAGTAAGAAATGTAATGTAATAGAGAAATGCAATTGAGAAGAGAGCATCGTTATGGAGAGGGGCATGGACTGAGGGCCGCTTTCACAATCATTTTGTTTGTTTTGATCGTTACCAATGGCGGTGATCGACGCTATAGTATTCCCACGTAAAACTGGCCGATGGGGTAGTGGCGGCTGCTGGGTTAGTCTAGCCCCGCACCTTACCACACACACTCAACACCTCTCGCTTCCTCTGCAGCCGCCACTACCCCATAGGCCAGTTTCACGTGGAAAACTATAGCGTCGATCGCCGCCACTGGTAACGATCAAATCAAACAAAACGACTGTGAGAGCGGCCCTTAGTAGGAGTAGGAGAGGTTGATGGACTTAGTAAGAGCAAAGAGCAGAGTTTAGTTTTAAGAGAGGTGGAGGAAATGAGGAACATCAGAGTGAAGGACTGCAGGGAGGCGGAACAGTGTGGAAATGAAAAATCTGGAAGTGACAGGAAAAAGAGGAACACTGAAAGAGGGACAAAGAAGATAACGTAGTGAAGGAGCTGAAGAAGAGATTTTGTGAAGTGACAGAGGGAGGAGAGAAGAAGGGAAGTGAATAGATAGGAAAAGATGAAGAAAAGACTGACAAAGAGAATAGGGATAACTGAGAAAAGGGAGAAGACACTGTAGGATAATCGTAAAGGAATAAGAAAAGAATAGAACAACGGAGGGAATGTGAAAAAGAGAAGCAGAGAAAGGGTGACACTGAAGAAAAGGGATTGAAGTTAACTTGTCCAGGGTTAGGAAGAGAGGAAAAATAGAGAAATAGAGAATAAAGAGGTGGGTAAAGGGCGGATTAAGGGAAGGTAAATAGAGGTAATACGAAGGAGTGGAGGGGAAAGAAAGAGAACCGGGTGACATTGGAGAAAGGGAATTAAAGTTCAGGAAAGAGGAGAAATAGAGGACTTACTGGGGAGAGGAGTAGAGACGAGGGAGGTGTGTACGGGTGGGTATGTAAGAAGGTAAACTGAAGGAGTAGAAAGAAAAAGAGAACCAAAAAAAGTGACATTGGAGAAAAGGAATTGAACTTAAACTTATCATGGAGTTGACAGGGTAGAGTGGAGAGAGGGAGGCGTGTGAGGGGGCAGGGGGGCGGGGGTGAGGACATCGAAGGCGATTGGCAGATGACACCGGTTGTGGAGGGAGTGGGAAAGTGGCGTGGGGGAGGGGGAGGAGGAGGAGGAGGAGGAGGAGGAGAAAGGAGGGAGGAAGATGTTTGTTGCTAAGATTTATTATTTCTTCTTTATCGAACATACGAAATCGCTGGGAACATCAACATCTGCTGATAAGAAGATTTCACGTACCAATCAGAGTCCATTTTTTTTTAATACAACATAAATGAAGTCTTTGTAAAATATGCCCTGAAGACCTAAACACATGTACTTTACATTCTTGGTCCTCTTGTTTATTATTATTTTTTATATACTTGGTAGAGGTTAGGCTTAGTTCCACAGTCCAACACAATATTCATGTGATTTTAAACGTCGTACTGTTAATCTTCCACATATAAGTAGTGTGGCTGATTTGTCTTTTTTTATCCGTTTTTCAAGGCATAGTTAGATAGTTTTGTGGATTTTTTTTATATCACTTACGACAGGTTTGCGATACGTCGACTAAACTCTGTGAAAATCCAACGCTTCTATCTAACACATGACTTCATAAATACTAATACGACGTTTATTAAAATCTGGCGTTTGTCTTAGGCCCCGTTCACACAGTGCCGACTCTTGCCCACGACAACCCAGCGACTCAGGGTCGGAAAGATGTCTAGAAACGATCGCCGGATGCTGAATGAGCACAGTGTGAAGGGGGCCTAAAAGTCGCTGGGTTGTCGTGGCCCAGAGTCGGCACAGTGTGAAGGGGGCCTAAAAGTCGCTGGGTTGTCGTGGCACAGAGTCGGCACACTGTGAAGGGGGCCTAAAAGTCGCTGGGTTGTCGTGGCACAGAGTCGGCACACTGTGAAGGGGGCCTAAAAGTCGCTGGGTTGTCGTGGCCCAGAGTCGGCACAGTGTGAAGGGAGCCTTAGTGGAGATCAGGCTGAATTCCACAGTCCAACACAGTGTCTTTGCAAGGGAGGGAGGAAGATGTTCGTTGCTTTCTCATCATCGAACGTGCGAAATCGTTGGGAACATCAACATCTTCTGATAAGAATTAAGATTTCACGCACCAAAGTCCATTTTCTTTTTAATACAACATAAATGAAGAGGAAACTAAACTGTATTCTCTGTACTGGTCAGGTTTTCGACTATGCATCAGGAGCCGTATCAATAAACACTTCTAGCTTTCCTTTTATAAGGGGTACAAATAGCTCTTCTCCTCCTTGTAGTAGTTATTACCTCACTTCTAGAAGGTGGAGCGAATTGAATCACTTTTTCCATATAGCATCTTGGTTGTTTATGATCATAACCTCAAATGCAAGCTATATGACGAAGATTTACTAGTAAGGTTTAACCCGGTAGCTGCGGGGGTCATGTTTCTTAGGTTATGTTAGGTTAGGTTAAAGGCCCCTCTAAGTTAAATAATGAGAAAGAATCATCACTCACGCAAACCATTTCATAATATATAAACGCATGTGTGATCAGTTTATGCATCATCTATTTTGGGAGGTTTATATCATGGCAGAAATTTGGCCCATCGCTGGTACACGGTAAAGCCACAAATTTGGCCCGTCGCTGCTACCGGGTTAAAAAAAATCTGGTGTCAATCAAGTTTTTCTTTTTATGAGTAAATAAGCTTGAGTATTGAGGGTGATATGAAGTGTCTCTGCTTGTTGAAAATTTGCTGGACATAAACAAACCGATCCAGCTTCTGAGTCTGTAAAAGTGCCCCTCATGAACTTTAACATTTTGACGGCTTTTAAGGAATTTTAGAAAGAAAGTCGCGATTTCTCGGAGTTAGAAGAAAACTTAGAAGAAATTTCTCCTTTGAAAGCTAAGCCATTTTCAAAGTCTACTTATATGGCCCCAGATACTAAAGGTTTTAAAGATTTTTCGGCATTAGCCTAATCAAGTTATTTACGAGTGTATAAACTTGGGTATTGAGGGTGATATTAAAGGTTGGTATTATAAGACACTCTCGCTTCTCACATCAGCTATTTCTAAAGGTCAAAGAGGGGGTCAGTCGGGTTCTAATGAGTGTTTATTCAGGTTCACGGTACCAGGGTCATAAAACTACCCCTGGAAATGCCCACCACTCCTACTAAAGCCTTGTGAAATAAATTATGTGTTCTTGGGCGGCGAAATGTCTTTTAATACGACCCTAAAGGCGGTGTCACACTAGCACTTTTTCCGTCAACTTTTTCCGTCGTTTTTCTGAAAATCGTCGATATCTTGGCTGCAGCCTGTCACACACAAACGGTGTTTGACCAAGGAATGTAAACAAACATGGAGTCCACGCTGCGGCAAAGATACGCTGCTCTGAACCTAATACGAGACTTACAAGCTAAACAAGCCAAAAAGCGTGCATGGATGCGCTCATGGTTGGCACAGGCTGTTAAAAGAGCTGAGTTTAGAGGATCATGAGACTGAAGAATTGGATCAGGTTGGACAAAAGCCAGTACCACAGACTTCTGGAGTTAGTGACACCTCTTATTGCCAGAAATGACACCAGGATGAGGAAGGCTGTCACTGCAGGAGAGCGTTTGAGACAGGTTGAAGCCACGCGGAAAGTCTCGGTCTTGGTCTTGGAAATGTAAACAAAGGCGGAAATTTGCAGGCGGAAACGATCCTGATCGTCTGACAAATTCATGCGATAAGTTCATGCGGAACGATGAAAAATCGACGGAAATCGCATTAATCGACGGAAAAAGTGCTAGTGTGACACCGCCTTAAGTGTCCCTCCTTGTCGAACATTTGCTGGACATCAGGAAATCAACCTTGCTTTTGAGTCTGTAAAAGTACTACTCGAGGACTTTTACGTGCCCGGCGGCATTTAAGGCATTTTCGAAGTAAACTTGCGAGTTCTACGAGTTAGAAGGACACGAAGAAGAAATCTCTATTTTGAAAGCCAAATTTCACTTTCAAAGTCTCCAATAATACGCCCCCAGATACTAAAGAGATTTCCTGTAAAGTTTTCTCAAATTTCCTAGCTTCTGTATCAACACCAGACGCTCTAGGAGGAATATTTTGAGGTTGTTTGTGTTTGGTTTGCGAGCTGACGAACCCGTTGTGTCAAACTTTGGAACTGGCCAACTTTAATTAACCACGAAGCAAAGAGTTGGACGGACGAGTAGAGACCTTAGTTTAAAAGAGGAGGAGGTAAATGAAAAAAATAAATAACGAGTGGGGAGTTTGCTCAACAAATTCACGAGTAGGAATTTTAGTCTGGAAGGAACAAGGTTAATGGCAAGGTGAGGAGCGAGTAGAGTGTTTGCTTGACAAATTCACGAGTAGGAATTCTAGTCTGGAGGGGACAAGGTTAATGGTAAGGTAAGGAGCAAGTAGAGAGTTTATACTTAACAAATTCACGAGTAGGAATTCTAGTCTGAAGGGAACAAGGTTAATGGTAAGGTGAGGAGCGAGTAGAGAGTTTATACTTAACAAATTCACGAGTAGGAATTTTAGTCTGGAGGGAACAAGGCTAATGGTAAGGTGAGGAGCGAGTAGAGAGTTTGCTTAACAAATTCACAAACAGGAATTTTAGTCTGGAGGGGACAAGGTTAATGGTAAGGTGAGGAGCGAGTTGAGAGTTTATACTTAACAAATTCACGAGTAGGAATTCTAGTCTGAAGGGAACAAGGTTAATAGTAAGGTAAGGAGCAAGTAGAGAGTTTATACTTAACAAATTCACGAGTAGGAATTCTAGTCTGAAGGGAACAAGGTTAATGGTAAGGTGAGGAGCAAGTAGAGAGTTTATACTTAACAAATTCACGAGTAGGAATTCTAGTCTGGAGGGAACAAGGTTAATGGTCAAGTGGGGTACCTAGTGAAGTGGGAAAAATGAGAAAGGAGAAAGAACGAGGGGACTTACCGGCAGCCAGGGCCCCAGCGGCAAGCGTCAACAGCCACAGCATCTTCATCTTGCCTGGCGGGGAGAGGAAGAGAGAGACGCATGTATTGGCTGGGTTATGTAAGGAGTGAACACGAGAGCTATATCGTTAAACATAGCAGGGGCAGTATTATCAAACACATCCGCCACTCACATCAAAACTTTCATCTTGCCTGGCGGGGTGAGGAAGAGAGAGACATATGTATTGGCTGGGTTATGTAAGGAGTGAACACGAGAGCTATATCGTTAAACATAGCAGGGGCAGTATTATCAAACACCTCCGCCACTCACATCAAAAGTTTCATTTTGCCTGGCGGGGTGAGGGAGAGAGAGACATATGTATTGGCTGGGTTATGTAAGGATTGAACACAAGATTTATATCGTTAAACATAGTAAGCAGGGCCGGTATTCTCAAACACTTCCGCCACTCAAACCAACTCTCTCCGAAGGCCACAAAAGAGATTAGTCGGGTTCTCATGGCTTTTTCACGTTCGTATTTTAGAAAAACCTTGTCAGACTGTCGCTGGGCTTATGAAACTACACATGCAAATACCCAAAATCCCTACGAAAGCCTTATATGAACTGTGGGTGTGTAGCTATGCCCAGAAATATTTGGGAATAGGGCCCTAGTAATTCAGCAAGTCTCAATACCATGAATCTGATAAATAAAAGGAACAGAGTATTGGTATTGGCTGGGTCAGGTAAGGAGTGGACGCTGCAGAGTTAAATCGTAGAAACATGGTGAGTGCAGGATTCCAACAATATTCAACACCAGGAATATGACAGGAACAGACTATTTTTTCTCGTGCGGACTGTAAGGGTTATGTAAGGAGTGCATGCGACAAAACTAAATCGTAGAATCATAGCATGCAGCATTTCCATAATTTATAACTCCTGGAATATGACATGTAATAAAAAAACACGTCCTAACACCAGGAATATAACATGTAATAAGAATCAGACATATATTTACGTTCAGAAAGTGTTTGCTAAATTGACGAAAGAAACCGAGTCTTCACCGGAACTCGTAGAAATGGGAGACGAATCTGGACCTGGATAATAATGCGCAGGGCAGCCGTACAGGTGCATAACACGCATATTTGTTGGCTGTTGGGGGGACGGGGGAGCCGAGTGTGCAGGGGAGGGAAGTGAATCAAGTGTAATTGCTAGTGTTGGTGTGTTGTGGTGATTTTTGAATGAGTCTATTGTATCGCAGTCTTAAATCTGTTGAGGGAGGCTGTTCCAGTCACGTATGGTGCGTGGAAAGTATGAGTGCTTGTATGCGTCAGTGTTAGTATGATATGTTTGGTATTTATGGATGTGTGTGTTACGAGTACGTTGACTGTTTGCCTTGTGTAGGTATGTTTGTGGGTCAATGTCAATGTGGGTGTTTGTGATCTTGTACATAAGTGTAAGTCTGTGTGCTTGTCTGCGTATGTGAAGAGGGTCCATGTTTATCTGTTGTTTGATCCGTGTTGTGATTCCAGGCGTTCGAGTGTAACTGTTTGTAATGAACCTAGCCGCCTTGGTGTTGATTTGTTGTAACCTATCAATGTTTCTGTGTGTGTAAGGATCCCACACCGTGGAGCAGTATTCCAGTGTTGGTCTCACAAATGTGTCATAAGCTATGTGTTTAATGTCAGGTGTGCAGTTATGTAAATTCCTCCTCAGGAACCCCAGTGTTCTGTTGGCTGTGGCACTGATATGGCCTATGTGGGTGTTGAATTTCAAGTTAGTTGAGAGATGGATGCCAAGGTACTTGTGTGTGTGAACTGATTCTAAATTTGAATTGTGGAGAGTGTAGGTGTGATGGAGGGGGTTGTGCGCTCTGGTGAATCTTAAAGGTTTGCATTTGTCTGGTCGGAAGTGCATCTGCCAGGTGCGTTCCCACCGCTCGAGGGCGTCCAAGTCGTTTTGTAGTAGTCTGCAGTCGTCAGTAGTCTTTACTGCTCTAAACAGTAAACTATCGTCGGCAAATAGTCTAGTGGAAGAGTTAGGCGTTGACAGTGGAAGATCGTTAATGTACAGGAGGAAAAGAATGGGCCTAGAACGGTGCCTTGTGGGACACCTGAAGAAACAGGGACAGTGTCAGATGAAGATCCGTCAAGAACACGTTGAGTCCGGTCAGTAAGAAATGCAGTGATCCAATGAAGAATAGGTCCTGAAATACCGTAGTATTTTAATTTTAATGTCAGTCTTTTGTGCGGGACTTTGTCGAAGGCTTTGGCAAAATCTAAAACAATAGTGTCAACTTGTTTAATGTCACGTCGGTCAAGTAGCCTCGTAATGTCGTGATATGTAGTAATGAGTTGCGATTCACATGAGCGTTTGGGTCGAAAGCCGTGTTGTGAGTCAGTAAGGATGTTGTTTGCGTCAAGGTGATTCATTATGCGTTTGTGTATTATGTGTTCGAAAATTTTACATGGAATCGATGTTAGTGAGATGGGGCGATAATTGGCAGGGTCAGTCCGGTCACCTGTCTTGAATAAAGGATTAATGTTTGCCAAAAGCCAGTCAGAGGGTAATGAGGTGGATGACAGTGATTGGGCGAATATGGCCTGAAGGATGGGGGCAAGGATGGGGGCAAAGGATTTAAGGATGAAGGCGGGAATGTTGTCGTGGCCAGTGGATTTAGTTGTGTCGAGTCCTTCTAGTAATTTCTGTATTCCGTTAGTCGTGATGTCAAGGGGGGCTATGGGGGGGAAGGGGCTGTGTGGCATGTTTGGTGTCAGGTTGTGTTCTTGTGTGAATACCGATTGGAACTGTGTGTTGAGTATTTGTGCTTTGTGTTGTGGGCTGGTTACTAATGTGTTAGTGTTGTCTTTAAGTGATGTAATCGTGTTAGTGTCATGTTTGCGCGTCTTAAAGAACCTGAAAAAGTTTCTTTTGTTATTTCTTACGTTGTCTGCGAGATAAGTTGCTATGTGTTTGCGTTCCGCTACTTTTATGTTTTTGGCAAATGTCTTTTGGTGGTTTTTGTAGGCGGTCCAATTATCTGTCGTGTTGTATGTCTGCGCGCGTCTGTAGAGTCTTTGTTTCTTGCGATGTTGTCTGCGTAGATCCCTGGAAAACCAGGGGAGTGTGTACCTGCTAGAAAGTGTTTTTTGTGGTATGTGTCTGTTCATTGAGGCGTGTATGGTGTGTTTCAGGTTGTTCCAGTTGGTGGAAGGAGGTCTTGTGTGTGGGTCTGTCGCAAAAAAGTCAGTGCTGAAGGCAGTTAGGTCTTGTTTGATCATGTCTAAGTCAGCCCTTGAAAAAAGGAAAATCTGTCTGGGTCTCTGTTTATGTCTAATCGGTCGGAGGTCAGCGTCAACGATGAGTATGTCGTGGTCACTAAGTCCTGGAACAACCTGAGTGTTTGTTATGTTAAGAATGTTGTTGGTGAGAAAAAGGTCAAGTGTGTGTGCTGTGGTCAAAGGGCCACCGTGGCCAGCGGGGCGCGTTACAGTATGTGTTCGTGTTGGCTGGAGTACTGTTTGTGAGAGTGAAAATGTATTTATGATGTCAATGAATGTGTCGTGTAGTTGGCGTCTGTTTGTGTGGGGAATAATGGGATTGGGGGCGTCAGCATCGGGAGGGTCAAATGGGGATATTGCAGTCCAGTCAATGTCGGGGAGGTTGAAATCACCTGTGATCCAGATGTGTTTGTCTGCCTGTATGCGTGAAAGAGAAATTTGAAGGTTGTGTAAATAGTCTGTATTAGTAGAAGGCGGTCTGTAAAAAGCAGCAATAAGAAGAGATTTACAGTTGAAGGTTTGTAACTGGACCCAGGTGATTTCGCAGTCTGTGTCAAGGTCAGGCCTATGCTGAACACAAAGACCTGGCTTGGTGGCGATTATAACACCACCACCTTTGCCGAGATCTGTCGGGCGGTCCTTACGAAAAACGGTCATACTAAAGGGGGGAGGGAAAACTCACTACTGTCAACGTCAGAAGTCAACCAAGTCTCTGTCCCTACTATAATGTCTGGGTTATGTGTGGTGATTAGGTGGTGTAATTGGGCTATTTTGTTTTTGATACTGCGGAAATTAATTGTTAATAATCGGAAGGAAGTGTGGTTATGATGTGGTGGTAGTGAAGGGAAAGGTGAGGATGGTGAAGATACAGAAGAGACGGGAGGGGATGAAGAAGTAGAGGAGGGAGGTGATGAACATGGGGAAGAAAAGGAAATAGGGACTGGGGAAAGTGAAAAGGTAGGATCGGGGGAGGGTGATAGGGCAGGCCTGGGAGTGTGAGTAACAGTGGTGAGAGGTGAATGATGGGTCAAGTCTGGCGTACGGAGGGAACGCACCTGTCTGTGGGTGTTGATGGGTATGAAAAATGAAGCCGGGTTGTGAGAGGTGAGAGGTGTCGAGTGTTTGGCGTTCAAGAGGAGAAGGTGTTGTGTGCCAGGGTTGTCCGTGTTATGTTGATATAGCGTGTCGAGGGAATTGAGCAGTGGAATAGGATCAGCTGAGAAGAATGAGGATGAGAAACTAGGCACGCCGCATCTAAAGCAGATCCACGAGACACTATTGTCAACCAATCCAGCGTAAGTCGGCGTGAAAGACCCGATACAGCTAACGTGGTACCAGCCAGCATGCTCGGATCTATCACGACACGAATCACACTGGATGGCCCCCTGCCCCCACCCCACCGCCTTGCTACAAAGTTGGCAAGAATACTTAGGGCAATAAGGGCCAGGGTTGACCATAGCGCCAGTGTCTCCACCTAGAAGCAGCAAGAGAAGGATGGTGTGTCGTCTGTGTCCTTTTGTATCGTTGTTTGTGTGCCGTTCGAAATACTGAACCATGGTAAGCGAAAAAGACTTGTGTGTGAGTGCTTGTTTGTGGTTGTCGTGGGTGTGTTGTTTGTGTCCTCGATTGTGTTAATGCATGTAGTACAAGTGCTATGTGTGTAACTGTGGTGATAAGGAAGGCACTGTGTATGCTAGTATTACGTTTTTCTTGTTTTACCTTCCGTGAGCGTGTACGGTGTTGTTGTGTTGTCAGCCACCTAGTGTTACTGGGCCGCTTCGTGAGCTGGAACAGCCTCGTCCGGCAGTTTAAAGTAGTTGCCATTTCAATCAAGGAAAATAAAAATAACGTAAAATAAAGGATAAAACCTAGATAAAGAATATTAAAAACCTAAAAACAAGTTAAAACAATGTGTGTAGATAAAAACAGTGTTATGTATGTGTAGATTCACTTATCTTTGTGCTGGGACGGGTGAGGAAGGGAGGGAAGGAGAGAGGGAAAGCACGTCCACACTCGGCGAGAGCCAACAGTATGAATGTATTACGTATGCGACGGAGATGATCACCGAGGCCACGCGCAGCTATATCGCACCTCTCTCATCCAGCAAACCCTTTCTCGTGTATCTCTTCATAAATAAATAAAAAAAACACACAATAAAATAGAAGAAAAAAATCGTCATTGATCGAATCGTCATTGATCGAACTTAAACTCATTGTTACAAAACCTATCTTTCTCTCTACGACCAAACCCTTAATCCACTGCACACATATAAGCATTCATACTCATACAACCCTACATACCGCCACAATCTCAAAAGTCTGCATGCAAACAAACACTCATCACGCCTCTATACCACGTAAACTTACCTGTACAGCGGACTTCGTTGGACTGACGGTGAAGGCGGCGATGGCGGCTTTTATAACGGCCGCCGAGATCCGTATGTAACCTGTTTGTCTTGGGGTAGGAGGGTGGGGGGGATGCGGAAACGTGGGGGCTAGAGGGTGGTGGGAAGGAGATGGAGGAGGAGGAGGAGGAGAAGGAGAAGCTAACGAATGGCGTGTGCAAGGGGCCGGGGAGGAACAGGATTCAGTGAGAGGGGGTCGGAGGGAAAATGGAAGGGGTGAAGGGGGGGGGGGGTCAGTGACTGATGATTTAGGGGGGAGGGAAGATGTGGGAGGAATGGGGACGCCCGGGGGTGGGGAGGAGGAGGAGGAGGAGGAGGAGGAGATTGGAAGGGAGTTTATAGGTAAGAGGAAAGGTAAGTCGATGAGGCTGGAGGCGGGGCAAGGCCATGGAGGAGGAGGAGGAGGAAGAGGAGGAGGAGGAGGAGGAGGAGGCGAGACCGATAAAGTGCGGGGATTGGTGGGAAGAAGAAGGAGGAGGAGGAGGGGGAGAAGGTAGAGGAGGAGGAGGAGGGGGAGAAGGTAGAGGAGGAGGAGGAGGAGGAAGAGGAGGCATAATTCAAGTCATGTGGGAGGGAAAAGGAAGGCAGGGTTAGTGAGGAGGAGAAGGAAGAAGGGGAGGAGGAGGACAAGGGGAAGGGATAGGAGGAGGAGGAGGAGGAGGAGAAGGAGGAGGAGGACAAGGAGAAGGGATAGGAGGAGGAGGAGGGGAAGGACAAGGAGAAGGGATAGGAGGAGGAGGAGGAGGAGGAGGAGGAGGACAAGGAGAAGGGATAGGAGGAGGAGGAGGAGGAGGAGTCATATCTTGGAATTCCCTTGTATACATTTTTTTGATTGGGTATTAGTCAAGTTTTCTCCGTGCACCTGTCTCTCTTTCTCACCGTGGTTTCGTAACGCTATAAGACAGGTATTATCAGACGCCTCGGGTTTTTTTAAGACTATTTTTCTGAGGTCAGCAGAGGGGAGCTACGTCCGGTGGTCACGAGTGTTTTCCCCGTTCAAAGCGCGGATGAAGCCTTGCAAAATACCTCCAGGCTCAGGAAACTACCCAACAATACCCGACTATATCTGCGAGAGCCTTTTGAAATAGAACATTGACCTCTCTTTCGGCCACCTCTTTTGATTCTATTTTTGGGGCAGCGGGCTTTTTTTGTTATTGTTTCCTTTTTTTGTGCCCTTGAGCTGTCTCCTTTGTTGTAAAGAAAAAAAAGATAGATGAACTCAGGCTCCGATGAGTCTGATGATATGGTCCCGAAGTCTCCGACGAAGGTCATAGAGGATTGCCTCGGCTAGCAGCGCAGCTATTATTGATTATCTAAGTTGCGTTACCTCGTTTCTGCTGCTTCATTTTCATTGTTTTATTGGCGAGTCTATTTTTCAATTATTTTTCTACTGTTGTCATTTGTTTGATCTCATTAATAGTATTTTGTTAGCATTTTCCTTAATTATTCAGCGTATCATCCATTTTCTATTATTATTATTATTATTATTATTATTATTATTATTATTATTATTATTATTATTATTATTATTATTATTATTATTATGTCATTAGTTTTATCTCATTAATAGTATTTTGTTAACATTTTCCTTAATTATTCAGCGTATCATCCATTTTCTATTATTATTATTATGTCATTAGTTTTATCTCATTACATCATGCCCATTTCTAATTAATCTTTGCTTTTTACTGGATATTTTTCATCATTGTTTACTTCTGTATTATCTGATATATATTGCACTACCTCTCTGCCCATCCACTTGTATTATTTTCTTTATTATCTCGTCCTCTTTATACTTCTGTCATTTTCCCTTTCTCGGCGTCTCAGGTGTTCGGTGGATGCTGAACAGGCAGCTTAAATGTTTGCACTCTTCCCTCTCTACCTGATTCGGCTCATATAATAATAATAATAATAATAATAATAATAATAATAATAATAATAATAATAATAATAATAATAATAATAATAATAATAATAATAATAATAATAACAATAATGATAAGTAGAAGAACAATATAAATAATAATAACAGGGGCTACACGGGAAATCTTTTAGTAAGGACGGGTTTTTATGTGTTCTTATTACGTTCCTTCAAGTGGAGGCCTCGTTGCACTCCTGGATATTTTAGAAAACCTCTGATAGAGAAATGAAGAGAAGGAAATGAAGGAGCAGAACACAAACGAGTGGGCCTGTTATCAGACATCCATAAGATACACACATTATCAGATATCGACAATGTGAGCGAAAGGGCTGAAGGAGCAAGACAAACACGAAGCTACCCTCACACACGTCACACCACGTAACAACCAGCCTTTCTTGTCGACGGACGTTAGGCCGACGTTGATGAGGAACAAGGCAGCTCAAGATTGGGAAGCATCGATCAGTTAGCGGGAGGGACGACAATGTGAACCACTTAAGCCCCATTCACACTGTGCCGACTCTGGGCCACGACAACCCAGCGACTTTTGCATTTGACAAGTCGGCTCCCACACTGCAAGGATGGGGGGAGATTTTTTTGGCGTCTTGGTGTCGGCTAGCATGATTGCCGACTGTCTGGGACATTCGGCCAACTAGTTGCCAGTATGTCTGTGACATGCTGGCAACTAGTCTCAAAACGAGTCTCAACGGTCACTTTTGGAAATGGCGCCAGGTCTACGATAACCACAAATCTGTCGACCGTCGCAGACGGTCTTGACGACAGTCTTGCAGATTGTCTGTCAACTGGTTGACCGACCAGCTGGCCGACAGTTGCCAAGGAGTTGGCCGACGGTCTTCCTGACGGTCTTCGCGACTGTCTTGGCGGCGGCAGCCTTGCTGACTGTCGCCGAATTTTACCCAAAACTTTAAAAGGATTTTTTTGGCCGTAGACATTTTAATAACAGTCTTCATGGGTCCTGGGGTATATAGGCTGTGATGGGCCGAGAGTCCGCTGTGTCTACTTCAAGGGTTGCCACCCGTTCCTTAAAATACGGAATCGCTCTGTATTCGGGAGTGAAATGTATCGTTCCGTTTTGAACCAATACGGAACACCGTTTGTTCCATATTTTGTTATCTGAATGGTCAAGCAGATAAAATTCAGTATGTTAAAATTGTAGTGAGAGCATTTTTCGGTTAATCACAAAACCAGTCCGTAAAATTTGTCAAGTGTAAAATACGCGACGTAACGTCCCTCCCCCCTCCCTCTTGCCTCCACCAGCAGCGTGCCTCGGCGGTCACTCACTGCATGCTTGAGAAATTTTAGGGTTGCCACCCGTTCCTCTAAATATGGATCCCTTCCGTATTGGAGGGCGAGATGTTGCATTCCACGTTTTTCTGACCTCAGGGTGGCAACCCTAGTTGTGTCATTCATCACAAGAGAGGCAGCAGGAGTGCGTGCGTGCTGTGCGGCTCCCAAGTTTGTGCCAGCGAAACGTAACCATGCCCAGAAGTTGTTATTGTGCTTGTGATTGCAAAATGAAAATATAAATTTCCTGATGGCGGCAGTGTTGGCCAATATTTCTGAGCCGACAGTTGTCACGAACGTCCTTCATTAGGCGAAGACTGTCGTCACGACAGTCCTTCATCATTCTTAAGTAGTCGGTACCGACGACTGTGCCGACAGGAAACGGTAAAATTTTTGATTATGGCCCCGACAGTCGTCACGACTGTCTCAAGACAAGCCAAGACTGTTGACGACAGTCTTGACGACTGTCCCCGCCCTCCCTCAGACCTTAACCGGAAATGACGGTTGGTCCAGACTTTTGCCGACTCTTGTCGTGAAAGTTTAGTATGGAATACTTTTTCGCGCTAACCCTCACGACCCCACACTCCCATCCCGACGTCCGCTCAGCATTCGGCGATCGTCTCTAGACCTCTTTTAATAAATAAAAACAAAATATCTGGATAGGCTACTCTTTAGCCCGTTACCGGCTATGGCTGCCCAAAAAGTCCCTCCGCCAAGTTGTACCCCCCCATTTGGTGATTGTCAGGTGCGCCTAATAGGCTGGTAGTGGATGGAGACGGGTCGGGGGGGGCTTGAACCCGGGCCCTTCTGGACGGCGCTCCCGCACGTTGCCCTATCAGCCACCGCCTCCCCATTTTATCATTGTTTCTAGATATGAACTTACTGGAGCTCCAGAAACACTCGCCTTTCACTTGACATTATTGATAATAGTAGGTACTAACAAATTAATGTTATACAATATGTTTTTTAAGTACTTTCCGAATCCTAAGATAAGAAATGGTTATAAAAGGAATGGAAAACCCGCCCACAGATATACCGTCATGTCCGGAGGGTTAGGTAATGTTCTTGTTTAGATTATCGTGGTATATATATATATATATATATATATATATATATATATATATATATATATATATATATATATATATATATATATATATATATATATATTTATATAGATATAGATATAGATATAGATATAGATATAGATAGATAGATAGATAGATATGTGTGTGTGTGTGTGTGTGTGTGTGTGTGTGTGTGTGTGTGCAGGGATGGAGTGAGTACAAGAGTTGTATATTCGAATACGAATACTTCAAATTCCAACGAATACGAATTCGAATACACTGAGATGGTTTGAATTCGAATGCAAATACGAATAGAACATGAAAGCATTCATGAACACATTGATGAATACTTTTCATCGAAAAAAAAACTTCTTGACATAACTGGGTATAGCACTGTTGTGCTTTATGCAACAGTAAAATGAGCTCATGAACAATGACTTATGGCTGGTGCCAGTATTCAATACAGGGATAGCACACTTACCTTGAATACAGCAGAAATGTTAGTTTATAATTTCTCAAAATTCCCAGTGTTTGGTGTCTTCACGTTGTAGACCTCACCTCTATTCTTGGTGTTTTGATGTTGAACAGTGAATTTACTGTTACCTCCAGGAGACGCCGTACTACTAACATCCCATGGGCAATAGGATAGTAGAGAAAAAAAAATCCTACAATAAGCCTGTATTAGGCTGGACTACACAGTCACCGTCCACACTGGCAACTTGGCAAGTGGCAACTGAATAGTATGAATCAGACTCCACTTTAGTCTGACTGGAGTGACCGTTACTCCAGACGCCGCCCTGCCAGTCTGCTAACTTGTACGACCTATACATGAAGATTACACGTCCGCTCAGACGGCTGGAGTCGTAAGGAACAACGGCTGTTATATCTGATAAAAAAAAAGTATTCTTCAGATAATTCGCATAATATGAATACGTTACCCTTGTATTCGAATACGAATGATATTACTTTAATTTCTATCAGTAATTATTCGAATACAATTACGATTACACCCATATACTGTATTCGAATGTATTCGGATACGAATACCGAATATGAATACTTCATCCCTGTGTGTGTATTTACCTATTTGCATTTAGCTGTTTGTAGCACACAGGGCCTGAGCCAGGCTCGGACAGTCCTATCTCGTTGTCTACTTTTATCCAATCCTTCTTTGTGTGTGTGTGTGTGTGTGTGTTGGAGGGTGTGTGGATAAGTGTGTGTGGGGTATGT
Source organism: Eriocheir sinensis (assembly GCF_024679095.1). Lineage (NCBI taxonomy): Eukaryota > Metazoa > Arthropoda > Malacostraca > Decapoda > Varunidae > Eriocheir > Eriocheir sinensis. The sequence goes on from NC_066559.1 coordinate 10,068,854, forward strand.
GTGGGAATGTGAGTGAGCGGCTGGGTGTCCTCCCAAGGACGTGATTAAATATTGTTATGTACACTGTGCCTGCTAGTGTGTGTGTGTGTGTGTGTTCTCGACAGGGCATGATAGTGTCTCATAGGCTCAGTAAATATTTCAGTCGTGCTGCCTGTACGGCAATGAAGCTGATGGTGGAAATAATGACGGCGAAGATGAAAATGACAGGGACGACGATGAAAGGGTAGATGAGTAAAATGGAGAAGAAACACTCTCTCTCTCTCTCTCTCTCTCTCTCTCTCTCTCTTCAATGTAGCCAAGATCAATATTGTTTGATTATAATAATAATAATAATAATAATAATAATAATAATAATAACAATAATCTATCATTATTATTATTATTATTATTATTATTATTATTATTATTATTATTATTATTATTATTATTATTATTATTATCTCCTCGTTGAGATTTCCACGTGGTTTCTTCGCTGAGGCCTGAGACGCCAGTGTATAGAGCTTTTCCACGGTGTGTTTTGTCTTCATAGGTTGGACAGTTTGAATAATGTTTCACTGTTCCTGTCATGACTTTCCTACATTAGTAATCTTTCGTTTTCGCTCAAACGCCGGAGAATTCCTCCCCTTCCTCCCCTCCTCCCCTTCCCCTTCACTCCCCCATAACCTCCCTACCATTCCTCCCTAGCTAGTGCTCAGCTGTCGCACCACCCTTCCTTCCTTCCTTCCTCCTCCCTTCCTTCCTCCTTCCTTCCTTCCTTCCTTCCTTCCCACCCCCCACTTCCTCCTCTCTCACATGACGCTGATCTCCTCCTCCCCCTTCCCTGTCCCCTCCCTCCTCCCTCGGAAAGTTGCATTCCCTTCCCTCCCCCTCCTCCCCTTCCCCTCCTCTACTCCCAGACAACTGGTCCGCTAACTATTTCCAAAGTTAGCGAAAACACTAATCAGCTTACGAAAAAGTTAGTGGTTAGCGGATTACTAGAACCGTGTCCACCACTGCCTAAACTTAACCTAACATAACCTAACAAAACCAAAACAAACCCTATTGGTCTTGGCTCAGAAAATTCATATAAACTTCCTTACTAATGAGACTTTCTATACAACAAAATGAGGTCACTCTTTATTGATTTATACCCTAAGGTGCTGGCTATCATGGGTTTGAAACATAAACAAAAAAAAAAAAAAACACAACAATCTTGACTGACCAGAAAATATATATACTTCCTTACTGATGAGACTCTTTTCAATGGCTATCACGTGTTTGAGGATACCCTAAACTAAACCTAACATAAGAGCTGCCTTGTGTAGGCCACCTGGCCTCTTGCAGACTCCTTACGTTCTTATGTTCTTCTTATGTAATCTAATAAAACCAAAACAAACATTATAGTCTTGACTCAGAAAATTTATATCTGCTTTCTTACTAATGAGACTTTCTATACAACATATTGAGGTCATTCTTTGTTGATTTTTACCATAAAGTGCTGGCTATCATGTGTCTGAAGATACTCTCAACTTAACCTAACATGGTTAACAAAACCAAAACAAATATTATAGGTCTTGACTCAGAAAATTCATTTATGCTTTCTTACTCATGAGACTTTCTATACAACAAAGTGAGGTCATTCTTTATTGATTTTTACCATAAAGTACTGGCTATCATGTGTTTGAACATACCCTAAACTTAACCTAACATAAGTTACCGTAACAAAAACAAAACAAACCCAATAGGTCTTGACTCAGAACATTCATATATGCTTCCTTACTAATGAGACTTTCTGCACAACAAAGTGAGATCATTCTTTGTTGATCTATACTATAAAGTGCTGGCTATCATGCGTTTAATGGTACCCTCAACCCTACCATAACCTAACAAAACCAAAACAAACACTATAGGTCTTGACTCAGAAAATCCTGCAGCGTCCAGCCTAAAGTCTTGTAATTCCTGTAAGGAGGGTCCTCCGTTAAAAGATGTTGAGTAATGCAGTCATCGGTGTAGGAGGGGAGGCGGTGGCAGAGTGGTTAGCGTATGGGTGTGGTGAGCCCTAGGACTTTGCGTGGACTAGGTTCGAGTCCTACCGAAACACGGTGATTTTTCAAGTCATCATCGAGTGGCGGAAGATTACCCACATGCTATCCGGATCTTCAATCAACCTTAACTTCAGCGACTTAGGTCAAGAGGAGCACCGGGGGACAGCATGGGCCAAGTAAGAGTCACACATCACGGCAGCTACTATAAATAAAATTAGACTACGCCACAAACGGGCTGGGGCCGTAAATAAGTCCCCTCAAGAAAGCCTACCGGCGCTACAGGAAACACATACACACATAGAAGAGATAGAAGAGTTTGTTATGGAAAGATCATTGATGAGCAACAGAAAAAGAGTTAGAGACAGAACAGAACCCTGCGGGACACCACTGTTGGTAGGTTAAAAGGAAGAAGAGTAACCGTCAAACACAGCAGAGTTAAATTGGGCGTAAAGGAAACTGGAGATAGTATTACAGAGAGAGGGATAAAATCCGTAGAAGGGTAGCTTGGAAAGCAAAGACTTATGTCAGACTGTCAAAAGTTTTCGAGATGTTATAAGGCAACAGCAAAAGCTTTTTTTTAATTTTTTTACGTGTTCGCCTATAGCGCCGGTAGGCTTTCTTCAGGGGCCTGATGGTCGGCCCAGCCCGTCATGGCACTGGCAATTTTTATAGTGACGCTATTTATTCTTGGTTCATGCTGCCCCCCCGGAACTCATTCTTGATTCACTAGGACGGTTTCTTCTAGAGTCCGGGTTGATGGGTGGTCTTCAAGACAGCATGTGGGTAGTTTTAGGCCACTCGGTGGTGACTGAAAGATCCCAAGTGGTACCGTGGGGATTCGAACCCGCGTCGTCCAGCACGCAGTGAATGCAGGGCCTGCACGCTAACCACTCAGCCACCGCCTACCCGGAACATTTAGGAATGCAAGATCACCAGCAGAACGCCCCTTGCGGAACCCATACTGGTGATCAGAGAGAAGATCAGAAGTTAATAGATGCTTAAGAACTTTCATGTTAAGGATTGTTTCGAAACTTACAGAAAGACAAGCTATAGGACGGTAGTTTGAGGGTCTGAAACGGTCACCCCTCTTAGACACAGGTTTTATGTAGGCGTACATCTAGCAGGAAGGAAATTCAGCTTTAGAGACAAATGTGACAGCTGCGCTGCCATCAGGATTAAGGAGAGGTGAGAAAGATCAATAGGTCAATCAGTGGGGGTATATGCCGGAGGGCGCGTCGCCTCGTCCACCCTACGACGCCAAGCCCGAGGGTCCCTCCTGACAAGTCTCCATGCTGGCCCCCTTTTCATCATGGCAGGGTCTGTCGACTTGCTTAATCCACGAACTCTGTGGGCGTCCACTTGGCCTCCTCCACTCAGAAATATCTCTTACATAAACAACCCGATGAACAGGGTCAACTTCTGGGTTGCGCGTCACATGTCCATATAGCCGAAGTTGGCGTAGACGGACTATGCAGGTAATATATGTCGAATCAGTCTCATCGAATAGTTGCCGATTTATCATGAAGTCATTCCAGCGATATCCCATGACTCTGCGTAGACGCTTTATCACCAAAGTCATCAGTTCACCTCTCCATGCCCCTAGTCTGGTCATGTCTCACAGCCATAGAGTAAGACAGGGAGCACAAGCGACTTGATAATTCGGATCTTTGTCCTTCTATATACAGGTATCGACAACGCCGCCGGGAAAGATGATGAGGAAAAAATATGAGATATTTTTTGGGGTAGGTGCCACCAGTGACACTTTCTATTATGAAAGGATTTTTGGTGAGTCGAAGAATAGATTTGGCACGATTCCGGACGGAAATGTAAAGATCGTGATTGGCAGGAGACAGGAGTACGATGGCTCAGATGCAATTTGTGAGCTGCCTGTCTATCTTTCATAGCACGAGAATAAGCGTTGTTGAACCAGGTCTTTTTAACATAAGGAATAGAAAAAGTGTGTGGAATGTATGCCTCCATTCCAGAGACAATTACTTCCGTAATGCGCTGGGCACACATTGAAGGTTTTCATCCAGCTATTGGAAGCAGTACAGAGATCGTACACCAGGCAGATTAGTGGCATGAAGGAGCTGAACTACTGGCACCGGCTTCACAAGCTAGGCTTGCTCTCCAAGCAAAGGAGGAGGGACAGATGCCGGGCCATTTACACATGGAAAATCCTGGAGAGTACTGTCCCTGACCCCACACCGGGAATGCTGACAGCCTACATCTCCGGAAGAGCTGGACGAATGTGTTCAAGATACGCCCTGCCGACAAGAGCGCCGGGGAAAATTAGAACACAGCTGGCGGCCAGCCTAGCCCACGACGGTCCAAAAATCTTCAACGCACTCCCAAAAGAGGTACGGGAAATTACAGGCTGCTCAGTGGACAGGTTCAAAGCTGCACTGGACAGGTTCCTTAGGGCAGTGCCCAATAAACCACCAGTGCCAGGCTACACAGCAGTCTGCAGAGCAGCTTCAAATTCCATACCGGACCAAGTGCGGCTGAAAAGGCAAGACGCCAGCAATTTCCAAAACAGCGGTGGACCACCACGACTGTGAGGCACAAGACCTCTAGACACAACTAAGTAAACAACTAAGTAAACTAAGTAAACTAAGTAAACTAAGAATCCTGGAAGCAGTAATCATTCCACGGTACGTTAGTTTGAAGTCATCAGTTAAAACAACCACGGGTAACCTTGGACCAAGGACAGTATTCAATGGTCCACACTTCGTGTTCTTCACCTTCAAGAATTGCATGTCACTGCGCCTTCGCAAGTCATGCATTGCAATTTCCTGTTTATTCTTACATTTCGTTTTGTCGATTTTTTTCCAGCTGAATGACAATGGCAGTAATTTCGAAATGCTGGAACGACGGTTTCTCGTTTTCTCATATCAGAAGATGTGTAGCAAAAAACGAGCGTTGTAACGGTTGGCACAGCAGGGCTGGAATTCACAAACATACTAACTACGAACTAACATAATTACGCACTATTGATTTAGCGACCGACGTTATCGTCAGATTCACAAAGCAAACTATAGATGGTAGTTAGAGGCGTGCTAAGTCAGCGAGGCCGCTGATTGGTTGAAGAAGATTGCAGCGAATCACAAACATGTTCACAAAACCGTCAGCCAATCCTAGGGAGGCCCCTCCAGCTGCTGGTTCAAAAGAACCCGTTCTCTTTTCCCATTTTATATATATATATATATATATATATATATATATATATATATATATATATATATATATATATATATGTATATATATATATATATATATATATATATATATATATATATATATATATATATATATATATATATATATATATATATATATATATATATATATATATATATATATATATATATATATATATATATATATATATATATATATATATATATGTATGTATATCGGCAGACAAGGACGGAAGGAAGGAACGAGAAAAAGTTAAGACTGTCTTGCCATATCTGCAGCCCAATTCATGGGCTGTCACCCGACAAAGGTCCATGGTCCCACGGAGGGACAAATACAGAGATGGATGGATGATCGAATGGACGAGGAGGTAGGAAAATGAAGGAGGAGGGAGGTCTGGCAATCCCCCGGCCGGGTGTTGCCATTCCGCCCACACTTATCATATGCCTCTCAAAGTGTGTATATTTCATCATTTTATAAAGAAATGGGCTTCCTCTACTCGCAAAGTTATATTTCAAGTTGATAAGCGCGATTTATAAGCATTTATACGTAAATATAATAATATTGTTTGCGTTTACTACACCCCCAAGGCAGTAGTTATTTAACAACAAATTTAGCGTCACACAGAGCGCGGCAAAGCATTGTGAATCCACGCGCTAACCCGTGACGTCATCGATTAGTTGGTAGTTATTACCGCGCGAGCTTTGTGTATCGCAATGTTCTCAAAACTACGCACTAAGGGCCCAAAACTACGCACTAAGCCTTTGTGAATCTAGCCGAATCGAACATTAATGGGCGGGCAGCTGCAGAACTCACACGGCACGCCTCTGTTCCCACAGTACAAGTTTGCCGAACCTCATGCTTTTGCTAATGTTGGTGACTTGTATAATGAACCATTTTTTATACTTTGTTGTTGTTGCTGCTATTGCTGCAGCTGTTGCTTCTCTTTTGTAACTGCTGCTGATGTACGTGATTCTGCTGTTGCACGAGCTGCTGCTGTTTTTGTTTTTTTTCTTAATCGACCAAGGCCAATGGCAGTATTTTTTTTTCCTTTTTTTATCGGCTTCAAATTGACTCTATAGCTTTGGATACTGGTTTGCCAAAATGAGCGAGGTGCCATAATTTTTTCTCGTGTTTTCTTACATAAGATCTGAGCAATTATTAATTAACCGAGCTAATCCACAGAAAAAACTTTTTGACGTGACTAGCTTTGTTCTTCTCTACATTACCAAAGTATGTGAACTTTTACAAGGTTTTGATGTCCTCGCTACACGGGTGACCAGACTGTACTGTTTCATCCAGCAAGCCCTAAGGATGAACCTCTACCCAGCCTGATTGAGGAAACCTGACTTTTGACCAGCACGGACCAGTTCTACTCCTGGGTTGACAAATATCGTCACCCCGCCAATATTGGGCTTAATGTAGAATTATCACCTTTCTACACAAGCACCTTTACCTACTTTAAACAGCCATATTCCCGTCTAGCGATGTTTTCCTTCCTAGTCTCTGTTCTTAAGTGGCTGAGAAGTTGAGAACAGCGTCCAAGCGTGTTCGTAAGCACAGTATCGAAAGTGCTGTGTGTAAAAAGACACAACAGAGGTTAAAAAAAAAGAAAAACCATAGCAGTAGCCAATTAGCACTCAGCTTGCAAACATGCTTAGGTTTATGTTGTCAGCTTGGGTCGGACTTAAGTGAACAGACTTTAGCGGTGATGCCAGATCGAAACCTTCTGTGAAACACTCTTCTCTGGTAACACTGCGATCTAGAGCTTCGGTTAATGTTATTTATTAAAATACAAGCAGCGTATTTTCGTCAGACTGTGTTATTTTCAGCAAAGCAGCCTGATCGTTCCATAATCTTTAAAATAACCGGGCTACATGAGGTCACATTCGTTGACTTCAATGTTGTCTGTCGTCACGTGGCCGTCTGCTCGTACGCAATATAAAAAGAACAGATCGAAGCTTCCTAGGAATAGCTTTTTGCACCCTGTATGTAAGCATTTGTGGCTAAAATCCTTAATAATAGGCTAAAAGCATGCGAAATATACTACAGTGGGTTGGCAGCTTAAAAAGCTCGCCCGTGAACATTATGTTGTAAACATCCTGTACACAAGAAATCTGAGTAACTTCCCTATATAAACCTTCCTGCCCAGCACAGGAGATGAATATCGATGTAGTACTTACCTCATGTACGAAATATGGATGAGAAAATAGTGGTCACCGTTGCCAAATTGTCGTACTCAAGAGCCGCGTAGTTACCGGTTTCTGGCCCATAACTGTTGCCAAGAAGCACCAATAATTAACCAATTAAACGAAAACCATATATGAACGTAGTTATTTGGGTGATGAAAGCAGTTTTTGGGTCGGGAATCGGCAAACATAAGAGGCAGAGTACGACAATCTGTCAACGCTGTCCACGGTTCAGCTAACGATTGTTGGAACACGCGGTATTGACTTTCCATCTTATAAACTGGTCGTGGTCATGGTTCGGTTCCGTTAAGTATATTTCCCCCTTCTCGGAATTTAAAGGGATTATGTATTTCAAAATAAGCAGAAGCTCACATTGCACTGGGGGAAGCGGTAATATCCTGTTTCTGTTGAGGGAAAGATGCCTTTAGAACTACCCAGGAATAGGATAGCTTACAATATACGTGGAGTAGTAAAGGTAAACTGAAGTAGATAACTGGAACATAAATGAATTGATTTTTCCGGGATTAGAAAGTCGTGTAGATGAAAACCACAAGTAATCTCACTCGGCTGTGTGGCGCCCTTATTGGCGGAGTGTGTAGAGCGCTGACTTCCGATCTCGCTGGTCGTGGTTCGGTTTCCGACGCTGGTTAAAGATCATTTCTCCTCTTTTCTGTGCTTAGATTAATTTGTTATGTTTCAGAATTACCAGAAGGTTGGATAAGAACTGTAACAGACACCTCTTGTACCACCAACAAAACATTTATATGACTGTTGATTCTGATTCACCCTCATCTCCTCTTGGTCAACAAAACCGTGGATAAACGATAGCTTAATATTTTCATACACGACGCAGCCGCTTGGCGACGTTGCCGCCAAAGTGAATTTGTTTACTTTTTTTTGTTTAAATGGTGGACTGTTAAGGTAAATTAATACGGCTACTTTTTCATTTCGTTATATCTAGAAGGCTACAATAAAGTTACCTACTTTTTCATTTTGTTATAAGCAGTAGCGCATACCATGACTGAAATCTACGAAATGCTATGGTGGTACTTTCCGTTTTCTTTGTTATATCACGCGTGTATCATATAACTAGTAAAAAGGTTGGGCAATTAAAAAGAAAAACGAACCCTGCTGCTTCTTTATTTCTCGTCATCATAGTGAGCAAGGACATCATGGTGGATATATTTGAAGGTAATGAAGTGGTGTTAGTGTCAGTTTTCCCTTTCCCACATGTTTATATCAAAGAGCTTTCATAAGAAAATGGGTTTAAAAAAAATAAAATTGTGCTATTCTTTATGTTCAAGTCGTAAGTAGTAGAATATATCATGGTTGATATTTCTCGGGTAGAATTAATTGTTAATCGTGCATGATTTATAACTTGAGAAAAGAAAGAAATGAAGCTGTTGGATGTAGGCGTTGGTATTGGCGTTGGTCGTGGAAGCTGATCACCTATAATTATAAAGACACACGACGAACATGTGACAGAATGCAAGTCGTGTACTGCTTGCTTACATCTAGAGATCAAGGAATAGCAACGTGCGTTCTGATGAAGGTGATAGAACTCAACACCGGGCTCGTCAGTCCGTCACCAAGGGAGGGCGGCGGAGACGAGGTGTTGGGGGTGGCTGTGGAGGCCTCGCTCACTGGTCCACGCTCTCCATCTTCCACACCTTCACGTAGTCCACCTGCATGGCCGCGCCCTCGCTGATCTTTCCCTCGCCCTGCTTCCAGGTAGGCAGCCAGCTGTCACGCTGTTAGCAGGAGAGAGCAGCGTTAACAAACTGATTTCCAACAGGCTATTCACAATAATAATTTATCCACAGTGAGAGGACGCAGAGGAAACTTTTATGCAAGGATGGCATTGAAAAACCCGCTCCCCAAAATACCGCCCCCCAAAAAAATAAAAAGTAACCGCTCTAAAAAAAAAAAAGACATTAAGTTTTTTTTTCTAAAATTGTTACAAGAGAAACTATAGTATCAAAGCATAATAATAAAGGAGTTTTATATACATAGTCATTATAATTTTGAAACCGATTAAAATCTCTGTAAAAAAAAACAGGTTTTTTGAGCTGAAGTTGGGGTCTTCGGTGCCTGTGTTCTGGTTGCTGTTTTGATATACACATGGTTGGGAATAACTTTTTTTTTTTTTTTTTTTTTTTTCCAAACCCATCCCATCGTTTTGTTTTCTTTTTCTTTTTGTCATCTTTTTCGCTTATTTTTTATATTTACAATTTGATAAGTTAAAATAAACAGTTATAAAGTAATTTTGAGTGAAACAAAAAGCCACTTTCTGTACAGCACAAATTAACACAGACCAGCCTGAAACAAGTGTCGGTTTTTCACACAGCACTTTAAACCTTTTCTATTATTTTCATTCTAAATTACACTCCATATTCTCTTTCCGGGATATCGGATTTCCCAGACAAAATCTGGGGTTCCACAATTGACGGACACATGCCCAGTTTTGTTTGGTATTTCCTGCCGTATGCCTAACACAGTCCAGGCATCGAAAAATGTCCGGCCATACACCAGATTCTGTCCCCCGGTCAGTGTCCGCAACACCTGCTGTGCAGCATGAGTAGTATTTACTGCTTGAGTGCCACAGGCAACTGAGGGGGATAATTGGGCCCAGCCCACCCAATTATCCCTCTCCTGCCCTACCCCAGCCCGGCTTGGGTAAGGACAGCGCGTGAGGGCTGCGGCGGTGTGGGGGGTGTAGTGGGTGCGGAAACGCTGTGTAAACAAACCGCTGCTCTACCAACGGCAGGATATTTGAAATGTCAACTATTCCTTAAAGAACTATTGCTAATATCATTGGCCTGGTCGTAAGTGCAAGCAGTCGTCAGTCGCATACATCGTAACTTGAGAACTACCTGTAATAGTTTTGGCACACAGTTTTGAAAACTAAATTGGCAAACGCTGCATCGCCGCTGCCGACACTGCTGCGTCTGTTTACACGGATCAGCTGAGCAGCTGCTTGTAGTCATCAGACAGTTTTTATTACCCACTTAATATTTTCATGATCTTATTCTTATAGAAAGAAAAGTTCATTGAAATATTTTACTTTTATAGCACCTGGAGTCGAAAAAGAATCGCGGACACTTGGTGACTGCCGTCGACGGCGTGCCCTTTTTGGACAAGTAATGAAAGTCTTCAATTAACTTCCTTTAGTTATTTTTCTTAAATGTGCTTCTTGAGTGCGCTGAACAGAGTGTGGTAAAGTTCGGGGCACGTACTGAACACTGGATATTGCCTGACCCAGCGTGGCAAACGCCCGGGCACAGGCCGCAGACCCCGGACAGTAGTGATTCCTTCCCGGACTTCTCTGGCTCCTGGACACGTGCTTCCCCCTATGAGTCTAGGAAATGAGGGCTTCTTTCAACTGATTAAAATTTAAATATGATGAGAAAAATCAAGTAAAACTCGATCAAACCCCAAGAAAACAAAAAAGCCCCCCATCTCCACCCCTGCTCCCCCCCAAAATACAAGACCCCCAAAAAACCAGCTGGTTGTTTAAAAAAAACGTTTTTTTTCCACCCCAGCTTTTGTGCTGAGAAATGCATTGAAGATCCTGTTCTTACCCAGAAAGGAGTTGTCTAAAAATGGCATCAAATTTGGGTTTATCAATCAAAGAATGAGCTATGTGCTAAGGGACGCTTTGATCGCCACCCTGCGATATCATTACAGGAAGGGACTCCGAATAGGTCTCCTTCCAGCCCACCTTCCCTGCTTAATTCATGGCAGGGCCCATCGACTTTCTCAAGCCACGAGGATTGTGGGCGCCACCTTGGCCTCCTTAATATAGGATTGTCTCTCACAGAAACAACCCGGCGAGGAATGCCGGAAGTAAGGAAAGTAGAAGCAAGGCTGTTGCTACTCACTGCGCTCCAGAAGTCGAGTAAGGCCTGGGGGGAGGTGTTTTCCCAAGGCTTGTTGGCGACGATGCCGTCAGGGAAGAAGCCTCCGGTGCCGCCCACAGCTAAGTTCATGACGATGTAGAACTGTACAAAGAAAAATGAAAAAGCGATTATTCAGTAGTAAATGCGTGCGTGTCCTTCAGTTCACAGCACTGCCTGAAGTGTATGTCTAATAATATTAAGTCATGCTATAGTGTTCCGTAGTATCATCATATAAGATTTTTGCAGCTATATAGAACACAAGGATATAAGGAGACTACAAGAGTCTAGGTGGCCTACACATGACAACTCCTGAGAGTGGGTTATTCACCAAACTTCCTTCCCATTCATAAATACATATATAACTTTCATTAAAAATTTCAGTTGTTTACATCAACTATAGACTTGCTCAGTTGTTCCACTAATCCACCGTCAACAAGTTCTGAGCCTGAATTTATCGAACTTATACCCGTGTTCTTACATCTACATTAATATGGATACTTCATCTAAGTCGCCCTTGCTAATACCATCAACGTTTTATCGTGTTCAGGGGCGTACGCAGGAATTCTCTGATGGGGCAGGGCCAATCATGCTCTAAGTCCTATACATATATACTATTTTAATATTTTCCTTGGTGAACCAGAAGGCGCTAGCACACAGAGGTTCGCAGTATACCTGCAGCACCAGGTGTCTTTAGGTTTTGAAAGATACTAATTCTATTATAACGAATACGAGAGTGTGAACGGGATTATAACAGATTTCCAAGCCCTTCTTGTCCCCCCTCCCGGACGCCCAAGATCGTGTCATGTTTCTAGTAAATGCTTCGAGAATGTTTATCTTAACACGCAAAAGATAAAGACTGGAAAATGTTCTGTTAAGTCAGAAAATATTAAGTAAAGTATCGTTTCACAAGAGTATACTTGATGGTAGTGACGGAGACCAGCTTCGTGAATGTAAAGCAAGAATAGGGAAGATTTGTAACATCACGAAGTCTCCCTTAAAAAAAAAAAAAAGAAGAAAAAAATCCACATCCTACCTTCTGGTCGTAGGGCGCCATCTTCTCTCCTGCGGCCCACGGGTTGTCGTAGATGTTGCTGTCCATGCCTGCGAAGTCCCAGAAGCTGGTGCCGGGGTCGACGGTCATCTGCAGCACGTCGTCCAAATAGACCCTGACGGAGGGAAAGACGATAATTTCTTTGCACAGATTCAAGTCCTTCCTTCCTCCCCTTTTCCTGCCGATTGCTCAGCACAATCTCAACTCCTTTTGTAGCCAAAGAAGTCCCTCCAAAGCCTCCTCTCTACAGTGTATCCTGGAACGGTTGTTGCTTCCACATCTTTACCTTCTGTTTTTTGTCGCTTTGCCTCTCCTATCTTTTCTCCTGGCCGCTGACCCCTCCTTGAGCCCTCTTAGTCCGTGCCTTCAGTGTTTCCTTGGTTTTGCTCCGAAGCCTCGTGCATCCTCTGACTGTAGTGACCCGCCCGACGCAGAAAGCCACCCAAAACCTCACTTGGCCGTGGGATACCCTATTGACCGAATGGGTAGAGCGCTGACCTCCCATCTATAGTCTATCGAATTTAACTTGAGCCGCGCTACTGCCACATCACCCCATCACTCTCCTCAGAGGAGCTCGCTCCCCCCCCCCCCACCTCTTATTTACGTTATATATAGTATATTTTGCTTGGCTGTGCAGGACGCGAGAGTGAGACCTACGTGAGTCTTCCGTGGTGACGGAAGGGTGAATGGTGCAGTCTGGCGCCTGTTGCCAAGGTTCCTCAGCCGGCACCGCCGCATGAGCCACGTTGCCAAGTGAAATGGAAGGTTTACAGAGTCGTTGTCTTTCCCTCAAACGTACGTCCTTGTCCTCATCTTTTTATTTTATTTGATGCCCGCTGCCCTTTATCTTGTTGTGTGTGTGTGTGTGTGTGTGTGTGTGTGTGTGTGTGTGTGTGTGTGTGACTTACTTGATGTCATTGCTGGTCCAGTCTACGCGCCAGACGTGGAAGGCATCAGCAAAGGAGCCGTCGGTGTTGCTGGAAATAGATATAGTTTTATGACCCTGGTGGTAGTTTGAGCCTTCTTTTCTACCGTGAATGTGAAAAAAAATCATGAAAACTTGATTCATCTCCGTGTCGGCCTTTGGAAATAGTTGATATGAGAGGCGGAGGTGCCTAAAAATACCGACCTACAAGCTCCCTAAAGCGCCGCACAGGGCAGCCACTTACTAGACGGAAGCGGTCATTTCGTAGAAGTTGAGAGGCCAGAAGGGTCCCCAGTGCAGGGTGGAGCCGGCCGCGAGGTTGCTCAGGTCCCCGAACTCATCATTGCCTGCATGGGACACACCGGGGAGTTAGTAAGTAGTGATGGGCTGAGGGAGACTATATTGTGTGCACGTCAATCAATGACGGGTGAAGTGTCTTGCAAAAACGTTTGGGAACTAAGTGAAAGGGACGATGGCAAGGCAATATATATATATATATATATATATATATATATATATATATATATATATATATATATATATATATATATATATATATATATATATATATATATATATATATATATATATATACACACATATACACAAGTGTGCATGTTGCTGATGGGTGAAACATGATGTCTGGAACCAAGCACAAGGAATGGTGACGAGGCCAACTGTATAGAAGTGTGCAAGGTAATGTTGGGTGAAACGTGATGCATACACGTCTGGGAGCTAAGAGAAAGGGACGATGATGAGGCAGACTATATTGAAGTGTTGGCATTAATGTTGGGTGCCTCGTGATGCATACACGTCTGGGAATTAAGAGAAAGGGACGATGATGAGGCAGACTATATAGAAGTGTTGGCGTTAATGTTGGGTGCCTCGTGATGCAAAAACGTCTGGGAATTAAGAGAAAGGGACGATGATGAGGCAGACTATATAGAAGTGTTGGCGTTAATGTTGGGTGCCTCGTGATGCAAAAACGTCTGGGAATTAAGAGAAAGGGACGATGATGAGGCAGACTATATAGAAGTGTTGGCGTTAGTGTTGGGTGCCTCGTGATGCATACACGTCTGGGAATTAAGAGAAAGGGACGATGATGAGGCAGACTATATAGAAGTGTTGGCGTTAATGTTGGGTGCCTCGTGATTCAAAAACGTCTGGGAATTAAGAGAAAGGAATGCTATTTTGCTTCAATATTGATCACGGACTAAGGAGGCTTGAGATATTTGTTGAGGGGCGGGGACAAATTAGAGCCAGTTAGTGAAATGTGTTAGGAAGAACATGTTTCGTGTATTGTTTGCTTGACCTGAGTGCCCTATTTCAAAAGCACTGACATTCTCTCTCTCTCTCTCTCTCTCTCTCTCTCTCTCTCTCTCTCTCTCTCTCTTTTACGTGGATGTATAGTGTGTTACATTAGGATATTACAGGAGGCCACACACTCTCATGCTCTCCAATTTTGACTGGCCAAGTGGCAGGCAATCACCGCGTTGAAAAAGTTAAGTTTGCTTGGCCCAGGAAGCTCGCTCTGCGCTCACTGCCTCGCAGTGCTCTGGGACGCATGAAAAAAATATATTTGCACCTCAGTATCACCATGAAACATTAACTTAATTAATGCAATATCGTTATTGAACATGTACTGTCCTTAAACTGTCAAAGATTATGATGCAAAAAGACTAGCCAAAAGTACGCTTAACATGGATTTTTACCGTTTAAAAAATATATCTTCTTTCATCACGTGTTATCTACGAGAAAAAATAATTAGTCGTCTTGTGTTATAGAATGAATGTTGTAGATAATGACTCAAGGATGGCAATGCTACTAAGGAAACACAGGTAGGCCTTGTAGTACTGCAGATAATATTGGAAAACTAAGAACCTAGCACAGAGTAGCGACGCCAGCGCCCTAGGCGGAAGCAAACTGACGGGTTCTACACGGTGATTGGCTGCCACAGAGCCAATCAAAATGAAGTGAAGTGGTGTGGCCGCCTGTAATGTCTTATTGAAACAGACTATAGTTGTCGTCACCGGAAAACAACTATGAATACACGGAAAAAAAAGAGTCATATTTAACCCAAAAAACAGTAGTCAGTGTATCCTAAATAGGAAAATTATTATTATTATTATTATTATTATTATTATTATTATTATTATTATTATTATTATTATTATTATTATTATTATTATTATTATTATTATTATTATTATTATTATTATTATTATTATTATTATTATTATTATTAGCAACTATTATCATTATTATTTTTTTTATCATTATTATTATTGCCATCCTCATTTGCATCACCATCGTTATTATCATTTAGGTCATCAAAGGTATCCTGCACTCACCCCTGGACTCCAGAATGTCGATCTCTCCGCTGGCGGGCCACGGTCCGTATGGCCAGTTCTCGGGCAGCAACCAGACGGCTGTCGGGCACGGGAGGAAGAGAATGAATTATTATTTTTTTTAGGTGCTGCCATTAGCGCCGGTAGGCTCTCTTGAGGGGCCTTTTGGACGGCCCCAGCCCGCTAGTGGCGCCGGCAAATTTTATGTATAGTGGCTGCCGTGATATGTAACTTTGCTTGGCCCATGCTCTCCCCCAGTGCTCCTCTTGATCGAAGTTAAATGTACCAGGCGTCAGAGACCACGTGACAAGGAGGGGAAAAGGGGGTACACAGTGACTGTCATTGTAAACATAGTTGTGATGGATACCTTCATACGACTGATGCTGCTGAAGTGGTGTAGCTTGTGTTGATGAAGTTTATCGTGTGTTGTTGCCAGGTAAAAATGACTGTGCTCAAAATAATGTATAGATATTTAACTATGGTATGTCTATCTATCTATCTATCTATCTATTTATCTATCTATCTATCTATCTATTTACCTATCTATCTACCTACTTATTTCGCTTTGAAGCATATAAGAAACGAGGAATACAGAAAAAAAAGAGTGCGGGTATCTAATGCTGGACTCCCAGGATAGTGGTACTGAATCTAAGTAACTATCTACAGTCTTAACTGTAGCAAGAAGTATATATAAGAGTCAGTGTGTGCACAATCTATACAAACAGAAGTCCCAGCCAATCACGTCGCACAGATACACAGGCCGAGGCTACGAATGTCAGTGACACAGAGTAACGTCAGTGCCGTCACGCTGCCCACTATTTGAAATGGTAGGCATATATAAACGTGCTGAGTATTGCCCCATGCTTCTATATCAGTGGTTCTGAGCCTTATTTAGTGCCCGTGCCCCTTAAGATCTCAGGATTTGTCTTGTACCCTACCTCCTATCAGGGAAACGTTTAGCTTAACTATGACGGTAACTGCTATATCATACAAGTTATTGTACTTTGATTTAAAACCGTTGGACTCAAGGTGCTTAAGACAACTGAGACAAAATGATTATAAGTAATTCTAGTCCACCTATAAATGTGATACCTAATTAGTGGTCAGCGCGTCTCGTACCTCCGGGTGTAAGGCGACGTACCCCTTGGTGTTACATGTGCCCCAGATTAATAACCACTGCTCTATTGATTATATATGTAATATACTTATTACCATAATTAGCGCAACTGCATTGAAATGTATTATAGCCGTAAATGGATTTAGTGGATACTGAGTAAGCCATTTTGAAAATCCTGATTAGTGAGCCGTTGGGAACTTGAAAACACGTGAACGTCCGCGCTGCCGCCAGCAGAACCCCTTGAGTCAAGCCGCCGCCAGTCAGCCGACAACATTGTGTGGTGCTTGTGTGGTGCACAGCATGTCTGGTGCTGAACACTTACTGGCCATGCACAGCGGTAATGGCACAGCAGTGTGTGGTGAACAACATGTCTGGTGCTGAACACTTACTGGCCATGCACAGCCGTGATGGCACAGAAGTGTGTGGTGCACAGCATGTCTGGTGCTGAGCACTCACTGGCCATGCACAGCGGTGATGGCACAGGGCAGACAAATGATAATCCCGCCTTTTGCAGACTCTCTACCCGCGAGCTAGCAGGGCAGTGCATTGGACCTAAGGATTACCCGGGCCCCGGGCCAGCCCCACTACACTCCATGAGGTGAAACAAGGCCATCTTGTGACTGGTAAGGTGTTTCTTGATTCGTTTCTTTTAGCGTGACTGGATGGCTTGGAGGGCCGGCCTTAAAGATCAAAACACTCAGTATCTAGGATGTGTTGGTGCTTCGTCTGTCGATAGTTTTCGGTCGCTAGGTGGGAAGAGCTCTTTAAATCAATAAGCCGTAGAAGAATGTGATGCTGAACCCAGGGCCATAGAATAGGAGGGTTAGATCACAAGCGCCATGCTGTTACCAGATGAGCCGCGCCGAATTCAAATTGATGCTGATACAATACGGATACAATCCTGACAATACCTAGAGCACATAAACAAACACTATTCTGTCAGTATTAATTTGAATTTCGCGCGGCTTTTTTGGCAACGAGATTGTGCCTGCCATTAAGTTGGCCAAACTCCTCTATTCTATGAGTCAGGTTTTACTCTCCCTTTACGATCGTTAGATATGAGGGACTGTTTAGATCAACCAGCTGTAGAGTCAGACCATGGTGCCTTACCTTCCCTTTTCTATCAATTAGCAAGCAAATTTAGGGGAGTTCTGTGCTACAATCGACGAAGATCACGGCAATTAACCTGTCCATGACGAGATGGTCGTTGTTTTATTTAGCTTTTCAGTGAATATTGATGTATGTAAAAATGCTTGATGAAAGTCAGTGTGGCAAGCCGAGAGTAAATTAGGCTAGAGGACGTTTTCATTATAACTACTCACCCAGCCACAAATAGTCGACTATTATTATTGCCACCACCACCACCACCACTACTACTACTACTACTACTACTACTATTAATACTCACCCGGCCACAGCCAGTCTCCGCGGGGCATCTTCGCACGAACCTCGATGCGGCCGTACCTGTAATGGTCGTTGGTCAGTGAGAGAGAGAGAGAGAGAGAGAGAGAGAGAGAGAGAGAGAGAATGAACAGGTTGACAGTTTTGTTTAAATTAACTTAGTATAACATATGACATTGGTTTTGATAGTTTTATTATTATTATTATTATTGTTATTATTATTATTATTATTATTATCATCATTATTATTATTATTATTATTATTATTATTATTATTATTATCATTATCGTTATCATTATCATTATTATTATTATCGTTATTATCATTATTGTTATCATTATTATTATTATTATTAGTATTAGTATTAGTATTACTGTTAGTATTAGTATTAGTATCATTATTATTATTATTATTATTATTATTATTATTATTATTATTATTATTATTATTATTATTATAAAAATAATAATAATAATAATAATTATTATTATTATTATTATAAAAATAATAATAATAATAATAATTATTATTATTATTATTATTATTATTATTATTATTATTGATACAATTATGGCTGTTATTATTCATCTATTTACTCCTATGGCCAGGTCCTGTTTTTCGCACGCTAGTCTGTGAGGTTGGAGCAAACATATTATCGCATAGTGACGCCTGTCAATGTAAAATGAAAGAGAGAATAAGTCATTCACTTGAAGGCAAAGTTTTCGAGACTCCTTAGCCTGGCGCTGAAGACAGGAGGAAGGATGTCGACGGAGTTGCCGGTGCGTTTACAGCCGTCGAATAGGTTGCTGGTGCACACGTCCCCCTGGCCGTTCATGCCCCACAGGTCGAGTTCTCCGCTGCTCAGGAACTCCTCGTCCTTCCAGTCCGACATGAGTTGCTGCGGGGCGAGACGCGGGGGTGGCGGATGAATGCGTGTGCTCAGGGCGTGGGAACAAAAGTGATTTGGGAGGATGGAGTCGGGGAGGGGTAAAAGGCAGGGAAAGCGAAGCGATCCCCAAAAGCTGGGCTGGGTTTAAGGGGTGCTGTGATCCCCTTGAAAGAAGCTTTAGGAAATTTACCAGTTGAAGGGAAATTGTGAAACCATATGGTCTGGGTATAAGAGCATATGCCAGGTTCAAATGTGGGCGAAAACATGAACCTTTTGTTATACAAGATAGAATAGGAGTAAAATTTTGTCATACAAGATAGCATGGGAGTAAAATAAACGGAGAGAGCTTGCTGCGTTCAAGACTGGCCCAATCCTGGAAAAGAGCTCTCAAAAATACGTATTATAAGCCGTGTGCCTCCCACCAATTAGTGTTCAGTTATCTATATGCTGACGTGTCGACCCACTGAATAGTCTATCGTGACCTAGTTATACCTTTTCCTGCACCTCCAATTCTTTCCTCTCCCTCCATCCCTAGTTCCAACATCTTTTTATTTTACCCGCACCATATCAACCTGACACATCATTGTATTGTAGGGACTCTCTTTCACACATGAGATATTGATCCAGTCTGGAAAGGGAAAACATAAATTTCTGACGCCAAGGATTGAATCTGCGAGTAGCATGACGGAAGCCACAGCGGCACCATTTAGCTAAGAAGGCGACCCACTAGGCAAGTGGGCCTTTAGGGAATTTCCCCAATCAGGCGGGTCACTACGTTGCTTTACCCTCCAATTCAGATTAATCTATGTGTGCGTACTTAATAAGTTACTCGTCTTACTTTTTTACTCCTTTGAAAGACTGGGCGTTTTATTTTCCTGTTGCTTACACAGGGGAAACTCAACAATAGCAGGAGATGATCTCACCGCTGCCGCCAGTGTATTGCGGGAACTCAGTTAAGCACCACGTAACGGTGTCACGAAATACACGAAAAATTGATCTTGTCCACAAAGAGGCAAGTATAAATATTCGATTTGTGGGACGGAACCTGCGGCCAGTCAGACGTCAAGCCACCGCTTTACCATTTATTTGAACAAGTGTTAAAGTGTCTAAGTGGGTTTTTAGTGTCATTCCGCATCTGACGGGCTACTACAGCACTACACCATGGGCTCTATCCAGGTTCTTCTTTATACTACAGCGCTACACCATAGACTGTACCCAGGTTCTTCTCTTACCCACCGGCTTGATGAAGAGCGTGGAGTCGCGGGCGTAGCTCACACTCCTGTTGTTGAGGTACGTCTGGAACTCGAAGTTCTGTCGAGAGAAAAGGTCAAGAATGTTAATTTGTAAAAGAAAGAATTGAAGGAAAAGGAAAAAAAGGAGGAGCAGGAACAATAAGTGGAGGAGGAGGAGGAGGAGGGCGTATAGCAAATAATGGAACGAGAGAGGGGGAAGAGGTCTCAGATGTTTAAGTAAGTAGGTTGATAATTATATATGTAGGTTGAGGGAGAGAGAGAGAGAGAGAGAGAGTCTTGCAGAAAGTCTTGCAGAGAGTCTTGCATTTTGTTACTTAATTAAATGAAAAGCAAATATGATCCAGTTCACCAGTAACAACGGAAGGCATGGCTCACCCCGCCTCCCCCCATGGTGATCTCGTGCTCCCAGATGTTGTGGTCCAGGAAGTCGAACTCGTCGTTGAAGATGAGGCACGGGAAGGCAGTGCACTCGCTCGGGTCAAGCACGTCTGTAAGGCCGAGGGGAGCAGACGTTGGGTGGGCGAAGGGGTCACAGAGGAAAGGGGGCGAAGACGAGTAGAAAGTGGGAGGCAGAAAGTTGAAAGAGGCGTTAGTGGAAGGAATGGAAAAAATTTACATAGATTCTCAAACCACACAAGCCCTATGGTCCAAACTAGGTTCTCTGTGCTTAACCCTAAGTGAATTTATATTAATCAGATGGCAACAAAACCTTGCACTTCTAGTTTAGTAAATATTTAGTTGAAGGAAGTGTCGGTCGGACTTGTGGACTCAATCGTGTTGCATTGGACCACTTAAAGTGAGAGCTTATTGTATACTCGCACTACAACGTTGGTGAAGAAAAATTGGGTACTGTCTGAATTTACTTGTTTACATTTAAATTTTGTGCCATTATTTCTCGTTCGCAAAGTGCCATCGATTATAAACAGTTTTGATATGTCCACATTCGTAAATCCATTAAGGATTTTAAAACATTCGATCAGCTTTCCTCTAAGGCGACGTTCCTCAAAAGAGAACATGTTAAGAGTTGAGAATCTTTCGTCGTACGGTTTGTTGCGCAAGAAAGGGATAATTTTTGCTGCCCGACGTTGAACACGTTCTAATTTAGCAATTTCCTTTGCAAGAGAGAGAGAGAGAGATGATGGATGGATGGATGTGAACGAGTGGACAGTTTATTCAAGAATGAAATTTCAAGGATTGGAGGTTTTAGTCAAGAAATAAGAAGAGAAATGGCCACGTGAGGATTTTGGTCTATCATGAAGAGGTGAATGAGAGAGTGTGTGTTTTAGTCAAGGAATAAGAAGGGGAATGGCCACGTGAGAATTTTGGTCTATCATGGAAGAGGTGAATGAGCGAGTGTAGAAAGGGAATGGCCACTTAAGTATGTTAGTTTATTATGGAAGAGGTGAATGAGCGAGTGTACGAGAAATATGAAGGGAAATGGTCAATTAAGTAGTTTTGTTCAGTGGGGAAAAATTGAGTGATCGATTGGACTTACCGGCAGCTAGGGCTCCAGCGGCAAGCGTCAACAGCCACAGCATCTTCATCTTGTCTGGCGGGGAGAGGGAGAAGAATCGTTGGTTAATAAGTGAGATCTTTCCATTTGTCCTTTTTAGGGGTAGATATGACCTCGACCCTTACTTGATACCGAATTAGTTTTTCTACGACACCATTTTGATAACTTTTTTTTATAAGGAGTGAAAAGTGTCTATTTCCTATACAATTATGGATGGCAATGTGTGTGCTGATGATAAAAAATAAAAGTATACAGCAAAAAACTTTCAAGGGAATGATTTATTGAGCTGCAAGGATTGACGTTTATTGTAGTGGTTATTTATCAGCTTAGTGACGACCAGGGGGCAAAGCATGGCGTCAGCGATGGAGCACTACGACACTAATGAGGGGCGGCTGAGGTCCAGTTAAAGGGGCTATCACACTGGGCTATTTTTCCTCCAACCTCCGATTAATCGGCGGTACCGCCCACCTCCAGCACTTTTTCCGCCGACTGTTGGAGCAAATTTGCAGCCCGCAACTTTCGGGAAGGAACCGATTTGCTGGAGGAAAATTCGAAGTCAACTGACATTGTGTAAATTGTTGAGAAAACAAAATAGTTTGCCATAGTGGTTTTATTTCTTGCATAACTTGCAGTAGAATAAGGATAATGAAGAAGAAAAAATAAACGAAAGCAAAACTTTATAATAGAACAACATACGTTGTCAGTTGACCTCTTAACGTAAACAACCCCAAACTGTTCTCTGCTTGCTAACCACTGCCGCCTCCACACACGCCTCTTTTTCTTGGCCTTAAGCTCATTGCAGTGAAGAAGTAACAGTGCTTCGGCAACAGTTCTTCTCGAATAGAAGCCCGTCGTTCTGAAGAGGTCGGCCATTGTGGCTGGAGCTGGAGATAAACGTTAACAAACGTGTGTGCTAGGAGGTGTCTGCGGTACCGGCTGAAATCGGAGGTTGGAGGTAGGATGTCGGAGGAAAAATAGCCCAGTGGGATACCCCTTGACCCGGCGGTTCAGGTGGCCTCAGAGTCACGTAACCCATGCT